>NC_090739.1:66475216-66495216 GCF_036898095.1 Palaemon carinicauda
TTAAAATTACAGTTTTTTTAATTGTTTCGTTACATCCAACTGATATTCTAAGGAAATTTCCTTTGTAACTCTGAGATTTAATTTCTCAAACAAGGAATTTAAAGAATCCCCGCATAGTTTTGTCAGGTTCAGTGTATAACACGTACGGTAGTCATATCTTTTGTTCCATTTCTCTGGTAACGTTATTATATTTTTTTTTTGGGGGGGGGGAGCGGGGGGGGGGGAATATGGGAATGTATACAAAAAAGGAAATCAGGAGTTTGGTTCCAAGATAGGTCAATTTATCAATTATGAGCAACACCCGTAATGACTTTTAATATATAAAATACCCTTAATACTTTTTAGAGTCTAAGAAGAAATACAATAACTTATTTGAAGAAAAAAGACATAAAACTCCTAATAAACTTTCAGCGTCCAGTAAAAGAGGATAGCAGACCTTTAAAATGTGGATATCAGTTAATCAAATATTGATGGGTAAATGAAATTGTTACAGCCGGGTAATTAGTTTTTATTCAATTACGAGTCAGCAGCTGTACAGAAATGGGTTTATCATCACACCCGATGGTCCACTTACTGATATGACAGACATGGTGATTATCAAAGCAGCTTTTTAATTACTCTGTTTGGATTGGATTTTAATATAATAATACTTCAGCATTTTATGTCCTGATGAATGCTACGAGTAGATACATCATATGATTTTCGTACATACTTATAGCTAATGATCTATTTTGATTTATAATAAAACTAAAACTTCTATCTATCATCAAAGATTAACTTTTGTTGAATCGATATATTTTTACGGTTTTTTTTACCTAATTTGTATCTTTTTTTTTTTCATTTTTATCGACAATTTTTTCATGCTGCATTTATTCATTAATTATTCATATACAATTCATGGAAATTACTATCATCTTCAAATCAAAGTTGCGTTCATTTTGCCATACCTTCCTTCTCGTATTTTACCATACTTAAAAACTTTTCATCATACAGTCAATGTTTAGTTCTGTTTCTGTCGATAATATCCTTGATTAAATTCCTTAAAATTAGAACAATGCGTAAATGTTTCGCTTATTTTAAAATCAAATATAAAAGAGGCTAATAAATAAAAGGTTACTGAATAACGCATCCAGTTGAATATTTTGGAGATTTAATGACCCTAACAAATGTAACAGTCAATTTACATTGTGTTTGAAAAACATCATACTGTTTAGATTTAAGCTTATCTAGGTACAGACTAATTTTGATCCATTTTGTGGTATTTGGAACTTGAAAAGGTTTGTTTTGGGGCTATTTTGAAACTGCTTTGAAATTTTATACATTCTTTTCTCTATATAAATTTTTTACAAAACTTCATGAAGCTTATAAGGAAAACCTAATATTCTTCAAGACACAGTATCCTTATTATGAATATGAGTTTAGATATATTCTAGTAATAAAACAAATGGCTTTGTATTACTATCTTCGATAAACTACAGAAACTGCAAACATTATAAAATGGCAGAATTTTATGATAAAGGAAAGGGCTTCCATTTTTTTTTTCTTTTAGAAAGAATTTGTATCTTCAGTTACAACTCCAAATATAATAGCAACTTCTACATACACCTTAAAATTTCTGTGATGTTGAAGGATGGACTGATGTAAGAGGTTATATAAGATTATTAGTTATGAATTAGTTGTGGAACCGTTGATATTTGTAGATGAAGATACGGTATAAATCGGGAAAAGGGAAAAGTAACTGCAGAAGATGGTAAGTGTTTACGAATTTAAAAAAAAATGAAAAATAATTCATATTGAACAAGAGAAAAGTTAATAGTGTTAATGGAAACTGGGAAGATAGAGCAATAATTGTCAATATAGATGATGTATGAATGGAATCGGTTGATTAGTGCAAGCATTCGGGATTAATGGTTGGAGAAAAGAGGAGTTGTGGATGATGTGAAGAAAAGGAGAAACAAGTTGTAAGCTAAAGATTGGTAAGATACTTTTATTGTTTATTGAACCAAGTTAGAAATATATAAAGATAGTGTCGAACTAGCTCCCCTTCAGGAAGTAAAACAGTGGCATTGCATGTGAATGAACAATATAACTGCGTAGCATGTGACGTGGAAAAAAAAATATATTATGGAAAAAAAAGAGGAATTACAATAGTGGAAAAGATTAGATGGAAGAAAACCTGCAAAGAATAATAATAATAATAATAATAATAATAATAATAATAATAATAATAATAATAATAATAATAATAATAATAATAATAATAATAATAATAATAAAGTGTTATAACTTTATTTCCTACATTGTTTATTTATTGATTTTCTCTCCATATAGATTTCTATATATAATTTACACTTGTTCGTTAGCTGCTATGTGTATCTTTCTTCCATGTGTGAATAACCACGTTTACAGATGAGTTTATTTGTATGGTAAGATAATGGTAGCGTGGTTATGGTGGCCTATTGGTAACGTTCCTTCCTGCCTATCACCAGACTGGGGTTCAAGTATCGGTCAAACTCGTTAGTTCATTTATTGTTTGCAACCTCACCATCTTTGGGAGCTACGAATGGGAGCTATGGGGGAGCCTAAAGGTCTACCCACTGAGTCATTGCATAACCATTCTTGGTTTTTTATTTTTTATATTTGAATTTTCCTTTTATGTAACCTTAATTAGTTTTTGCGCTTTCTTTTCATCTTTTATGCTCTGTTTGGTGAATTTAAAATCCTTGCTGATAATTTATTAGGTTTTATTGGGAAAAGGTTAATTTAATAACATCGATTTTCATTTTTTTTTTTTTTTTTAGTCTAGTGATGAAATTCAAATGGTACTTAAGAAGGAAAATGGCTACTTTTTATATGCTTTATTATTATAATTATTTTTATTATTATTATTATTATTATTATTATTATTATTATTATTATTATTATTATTATTATTATTATTACTTGCTCAGCTACAGCCCTATTTGGAAAAGCAGGATGCTATAAGCCCAAGGGCTCCAAGAGGGAAAATAGCCTACTGAGAAGAGGAAATAAGGAAACATATAAACTACAAGAGAAGTAATGAACACAAAATATTTTTCGAATGCTGAAAAATTCGGGTACTGAAAATTCCTGTGTAAAGGTTTGTTAGTTCACAAGTGCCCAATAGCAGTCCTAAAAATGCTTAGAACCTTGTTGCTAATATTGGAGACATATGGGGGACATGACATTTTTAGTTTATTTCTCATCATCTGATAATCTGTTTATATATTAGCAAATAAATTAACATTTAGGGGTTTTAATTAAAAATTTGGATGAATGGAATTTACACTCAGGTTATTTATGCATTTAATGAGAAAAACTACTTTTTAGAGGTAATGTTTGTTGAATATTCAATCAGGAAGCTATGCGTGTTAATGCACTATCTTACATTCTAAAACAATATTGATGTTTAGGATTGTAATGGCCTGTTGGTAACGTCCTTGACTGGTGATTGCCAGACTGGGGTTTGAGTCCCGCTCAGACTCGTTAGTTTCTTTGGTCACTGCAACCTTACCATCCTCGTGAGCTAAAGATGGTGAGTTTGGGAGAGCCTATAGGTTTATCTGCTGAGTCATCAGCAGCCATTGCCTGGCCCTCCATGATCCCAGCTTGGATGGAGAGGGGTCTTGGATGCTGATCATATGTACTGTATATATGGTCAGTCTATAGGGTATTGTCCTGCTTGCTCCGGCAATGTCACTGTCCCTTGCCTCTGCCATTCATGAGCAGCATTTAAACCTTTAAATCTGGAAGTGGGATATAAAAGTATTTTCATTTATTCAAATTCTTCTGTGATGTATATTATATTACGTAAGAAATATAATGGATTTGAAATTTTTCATAAACTAGATTAATTTTGTCGACTTTCCATAAAATGATTTCTAAATATCATAAAGTTTTAGGAACAACAAATGGTAGTGTGGTTTTTAGTTATGCATATTAGTGATTTTTTTTTTCAATAATACATTCCTCGGGTCCTGTTAGAAACTCATATATTGCATTCATCCTTTGATATAAAGCGGAAAAAATTTATTTGAATTTATTTTCTATTTATGATTTTTTTTTCAGAGAAATACTACATTAAAAGGATGAATTCTTGTATAAACATTTGTGAATATTATAAAATTAATGTTGTCTTGCACCACAGGGAAAACATTTACTTGCTTTCAAACAATAAATTATCTTTCCATTATCTTTTGTTTGTTTGTGTATAGTTGTATAGCTCTTAAAGATTCCAAAATATATTAAAAAGAAAAATAGAATAGATGGTAAACAAAGTGAGGTAAATAAGCCTTTGTATACACTTAAATATTAGCTTTGATCCCTAATCACAAACAAGAAGAAAAAAAAAAGGGGGGATTAGATGGTATAAAATCTGCAAACAACGCTAATAGCAACAACAACAACAACAATGATAATAATAATAATAATAATAATAATAATAATAATAATAATAATAATAATAATAATAATAATAATAATAGTGCTCTAACTTTACAATTTATTTTCTATATTGTTTATTCATTGGTTTTCTGGTCATATAAAATTTTATTTATAATTTACACTTGCTCGTTAGCTGTCATGGATATCTTTCTTCCATATTTAAATAACCACGTTTACAGATGACTTTATTTATATGGTAAGATAATGGTAGTGGGGTTATGGTGGCTTACTAGTAACGTTCCGTCCTGCTTATCACCAGACTGTGGTTCGAGTCTCGCTCAAACTCGTTAGTTCCTTTAGTGTTTGCAGTCTCACCATCCTTATGGACTAAGGATAGGTGGTTTGGGGGGAGCCTAAAGAATTATCTGCTGAGTCATCAGTAGCCATTGCCTGGCCCTCCCTGGTCCTAGCTTAGATGGAGAGTGGGCTTGGGCGCTGATCATATGTAATTATGGTCAGTCTCTATAGAATTGTCCTGCTTGTTAGGGCAATGTCACTGTTCCTCTGCTCTGCCATTCATGAACGGCCTTTAAACCTTTAAACGATAAGGTTGTGTTTACACCAACAGCAGAAAAAGAAATTAAATCAGAAAGAGGTGAATAATTGGAAGGGCTGAGAAAAAAAGTTGATGTGATTGGAACCAAATCAATTTCATTCAGATTCACTGCATACACCTGGTGCCCAAGGTCTTAGAAAAAAGTCTTTAATTATGAACCTTACGATTTCGAAATCTTCTTGATATAGATTGTTGGAAATCAATTTTCACAGATAAAATGCGATTCGTGGAAAGATATCTTCACTTGTTCTTGAACGGATCTGACAAATGGATAAAATAGTTCTTAATTGGGATGTTCGGGAGATAATATTATCTGATAATGTTCATTAAGACTGCCGGAAGCAGTTTGGAAATCTTTTGGAGACATAATTGCTAGTTGGGACTGAGATAAAAATTGTACAAGATTTAAAAAAGCAGAGAGATACAACTCTAATGAGTCGAAATGTTTGAAGGTGGATCAGAGATATTTCTCACTTACATTACAATTACAATTAGCAGAATTATTTTATCTGCGTTGTACATTTTATAGGAAATTCCCAATGCCAAAGTTAGATCTGTTTTGCATTGGAGGTAGTGTTATGAATTCTCAGAGAAGATTATTATTATTATTATTATTATTATTATTATTATTATTATTATTATTATTATTATTATTATTATTATTATTATTATTATTATAAGCTAAACTACAACCCTTGTTAGAAAAGCAAGATGCTATAAGTCCAAGGGATCCAAAAGAGAAAAATAACTCAGTGAGGAAAGGAAATAAGGAAATAAATAAACGATATTAGAAATAATTAACAATTAAAAAAAATATTTCAAAAACAGTAACATCAAAACAGTTATGTTATATATAAACTATAAAAAGACTTATGTCAACCTGTTCAACGGGAAAACATTTGCTGCAAGTTTGAACTTCTGAACATATGCTCAGCAGTTAAAGGCTTTTTATGGAACTGAATATTTGATATACGCAAGGAGAGATTATTTCTTAAGTTATTGGACAGCACTCTTTTATCTCAGTTATTTCATTTGCTGTTGGGAATCTTGGGAATATTACTTTATAGCTTTGAATGTCTTCAGGGTCTCTAGAAGTGACTCTTATGAATATTTTTCGCCATACTGTTTTATTATGGATTCTCTCTTATCTGTAGATTAATCTGAAGTTTTCATTTGACAAGACTGTTTTTCAAGGTGTTGTGGTGGCCGATGTGGTAACGTCCCTGACTGGTCAATGCTCGACTGGAGTTTGAGTCCCGCTCAGACTCGTTAGTTCCTTTGATCGCTGCAACTTCACCATCTTCTGCTACAAGTAGGTTAAATGTAAATGCTTGGTTGAAATTACTTTTGATTTTCAGAACACTTTCAACGTTCAGAATGTGAATTTGTGGCCTTGGATGCAATGATATCGTAAAAAAAAGGATATTGTGAGTGTTTTCTCTTCATATTTTATTACATATATCAAATAGATTTATACATTTTTTTTTCCTAGGGAGCATTATAATTTTTTTTATTTCAGTGGGAGAATAAAAAGATTTGTGAATTTGATATAATACTACTCGGTAAAGGAGAGCAGAAAAAAGTCTTTACTTTAAATAGAGATTTCATAACTTCCAAGAAAGTTAAGTTATCTTCATATTTTCTAAGAAATTTTTAGTATAAGAATATTTAATGAAATTCAGTAATATTATAAGGAATCAATATTTGCGAATGAGGTTAGTCCATCAAAGATATGCTATTTTTGGTCAACACTGTTGATACCTGTTCCTGGTATCATTCTTATTCTCCCTTATTCACAAAATACACAATATATGAAAATAAATTCAAACATCCTTCCCCTACCACATTTATGGCCATTAATTTACAAAGTTTCTGTAACTAAATGGTTAAATAACAACAAATACAGTTTTGCTAACAACTGCAGTTCTATTTCATAATTGCAATTAATTGCTTGGGTATTGCTTCAATGATATTTGATATTGAAGCCAAATATTCTGTGTGAACATTACGCTAAAATTAGTATTAAATAATTATTTATTATTGATGCCCGTTTGTAACTACTATAAATTCAATAACCACATAGCCTGGATTAATTTGATATTTTGATTTCATAATTGATATATGTTTTAAAAAATAATCATTTCATGTTTATTTGATATTTTCATTAAATCTATTTTAGAACTAGGCAATTCCGTATTGTATACCAACTCTCTCTCTCTCTCTCTCTCTCTCTCTCTCTCTCTCTCTCTCTCTCTCTCTCTCTCTCTCTCTCTCTCTCTCTCTCTCTCTCTTTGATTCCTTTACGACATTGACAAAGAGACTTTATCTAACGTTTGTTATGCATTTTTGTGTATATAACCAAATGGAACTGGAAGAACCGTCTTGCATTTTGATGCAACCATACCAGCACAAATTTGTTTCACAATACAAGTAAACACTGTCATATTTGCAATAATTTAATTTTCCGTTATTTTCTTTTTATTTATATATAAACATTGACCTTTTGTGAATCATATAAAATTTTTGGGGAATTATTATGTCTTTTTATTGTACTTGGTGTTTATTGTTTATTCTAATAAAGGGTATATGGTCTTCATATAGCCTTTAATAAAGGGTTCATCATTAATGGCTACCACATGCACTCAAATATGTAAATAACTATAGGAATTATTAAATATCTATGAAACTTTATTTGTTCCTGAACGTGACATATTCTTAATGATAGCCTCTAATATTTTTTCCTCGGAATTGAGTGATTAGAGATAATTAAAATATTTTTTTCAAAATTAAACACTACTGTATATCATTACCACTTTTTTGTTCTATATTGAATTCTTACCACACTACAGGTCCCCGGAATTCTTAAGAAATCCACATATCCGCTAGTAAACTTGCAAGTTAAAAGTTGGATACAGCAAACTATGTCGAATTTAAAGAATGGTAAGTTGGTATAAATATAAACGAACAAATACTTATATGCATACAGTACATTTATACGTATATATACAGTGCTGTATATGTATCATATATCATCATCATCATCATCATCATCATCTCCTCCTAGGCCTATTGAAGCAAAGGGCCTCGGTTAGATTTCACCAGGCATCTCTGTCTTGAGCTTTTAATTCAATACTTTTCCATTCATTATCTCATACTTCGCGCTTTATAGTCCTTAGCCATGTAGGCCTGGGTTTTCCATTTCTTCTAGTGCCTTGTGGAGCCCATTTAAACGTTTGGTGACCTAATATCTCTTGGGGAGTGCGAAGAGCATGCCCAAACCATCTCCATCTACCCCTTATCATGATCTCATCCACATATGGTACTTGAGTAATCTCTCTTATAGTTTCATTTCTAATTGTCTCCTGCCATTTAACTCCCAATATCCTTTTGAGGGCTTTATTCTCAAATCTATTAAATCTATTGGAGATTGTTTCATTGTCATACCATGACTCATGTCCATAGAGTAGCACCGATTTCACTAAATTGATATATAGTCTGATTTTTATATGAAATTTTAGGAGATTTGATTTCCAAATTTTACTTAACCTAGCCATTGTCTGGTTTTCTTTTTTCAATCTTTCACTAAACTCTAATTTTAAAGACCTTGTATTGGAGATCATTGTTCCTAAATACTTAAATGATTCTACCTCATTAATCCTTTCTCCTTCCAATGATATTTCATCTTCCATTGCATACTCCGTTCTCATTATTTCTATCTTTCTTCTATTTATCTTCAGCCCCACCTCGTGTGATATTTCATGCATTCTAGTAAGCAATCATTGCAAATCCTGTGGTGTTCTGCTAACAAGGACAGCATCATCAGCATACTCTAGGTCTGCTAAATTCCTTTACACCAATCAAGTCACATCCTTCTCCACCATCCCTGACTGTTCTACACATTACAAAGTCTATGAGGAGGATAAACAACATAGGTGACAACACATTCCCTTGGCGTACTACGCTGTTCGCTGGAAACTCACTTGATAAGACTCCACACCAACAAAGGCTTTTTCATAGTTCACAAATACCTTCAAAAGGGGATTTATATATTCTACGCATTGCTGTACAACATGTCTCAAAATGAAAATTTGGTCAGTGCAACTTCTACCTTTTCTAAATCCTGCTTGTTCATCTTTCAATTTTTCACCAATCTTTCTCTCCAGTCTCTTAAAGATAAGCATACTATATATTTTCATAACAACTGACGTAAGTGTTATGCCTCTGTAACTATTGCAATTAGTCAGATATCCTTTTTAGCTATTTTCACCAACACTCCTAACTCCAATTCATAAGGTTGTGCCTCTTCATGCCACATTCTACAGAATGATATTATAAGTAGTCTTGGAGTCGCTTAATTTTCGGCCAGTATCATCTCGGTAGTTATTCCATCGTATCCAGGGGCTTTCCATCTCTTTAGTTTTTTCAGGATAGCTTCGACTTCAAACACGCTGAATTCATTCATGGGTACATCAAGGTCTTCATCAGCTTCAGGTACAACAATCAAATTATTCAATTCATATGTCCTATTCATAACCTCACTAAAGTGTTCCATCCAACGTTGTCTTTCTTCATTTTTTGTTACTATAACAGAGCCATCTGTCTTTTTGATGGGTATTTCATTAATAATTCTAGGAGCAATTCTCACACCATAGCCACTTCCTGAATTTATAGCTTTTTCAGCCTCATCTGTTATACTGTCTAAATACTCTCTCCAGTCATTCCTAGCTTTTCTTTTGACCTCGCTGTCTATACTGGAATACTTAGCATGCTCTATCTTGTAATTTTCATTACTTCCTCGAATCATACATACATTTATATACAATGAATTAGTATATATATACATTAAAAAAAAAAAAAAAATATATATATATATATATATATATATATATATATATATATATATATATATATATACACACACATATATACATATATATATATATATAAATATATTTATATATATAATATATATACATATATATATATATATATATATATATATATATATATATATATATATACTTATGCATATATATGCATATACACAATCACACACACACACACACACACACATATATATATATATATATATATATATATATATATATATATATATATATATATATATATATATATATATATATATATATATCCATATATATATATGTATATATATATATATATATATATACAAATATATATATATATACATATATGGATATACACACACACACACACACACACACATATATATATATATATATATATATATATATATATATATATATATATATATATATATATATATATATATATATGTATGTATTGTTATGCGCCTGTGCTTGTGAGTCTGGCCTTGCTTAAGGAACTCTGTGCGTTTACACAAAAAGAACAATGGAAAGGTCTCCAGTCGGCAATAAGACAAGGAATATCGACAAATAGATATATTTACAACATTTAAATAAGAAATAGCAAAAAAAAAGGGGGAGCACAACAGATAATTATATTTTAATTTAAGCCACGAGGAGCTTCGAGTATAGTTTGATGGACCGTGGATGAGAATTCAACACAGCAATCACATTCCCTGGAAAGAGAAATAAATTGAATTATTAACAGAACATTTACTTCTACAGGCTGGGAACACGCTAAAGTCGTGTGGTTAAAACCTTTAAGCAAATTAAATGAAAGTGCAAAGCTTAGGGATTTAAACACTACACGTGGGAATCAACACTGTCATAGGGTGAATTAATTAAGGTTAGGAGCAAACGGCACACGTGGTTGTGGATATAAGGAATGGTATAAAAATGTTCAGTGGTAGGATCTTTCTTTAAAGGATAAAAGGAAAAAGGGATGTGATCAGGAAGGGATGGGAGGTTGGGTAAGGATGAGGAGGATCTCAAAATCAGACACCTTACCTAAGTAAAAAGAACTCTGGTTCCTCCCTTGTGGAGGGTATGCACAGGTCCTTCCTCCCTGATGTCTTGAGGGCGGAGAGGTGATGCTTCTCTCACGGAGGTTTGGTTACGAAAAAGGATGCCCAGCCGCTCCTAGGCTGAATGAGCTCCCTTTTGCCCCCAAGTGTGGGAGGGGGGGGGGGAATTGGCCTGACTGTTGTCCCATTGGTCAGGCCTTATCACGTGTCCCAACACCCCCATCAATAGACCTCCTCTTTGCTCTTTCTCCTCAGATCTCGACGTAGCCACGTGGTTCGTAAAAGATGGCTAAAAATGAGACCTCAAGGGGAGTAGACTAGTATAGGATGGTTGGAAGGGGGTGGGGGTGAGTCTCTGGGTAGGGTCCCAAAACTGGTGGCCTGTCGACCAAGTCCTTGCTGGTGGGGTCTTTGTTTGAAAAAAGGTGGCGCAATGACTACCGTTAATAACAACCCCCCATTTTAGCAGAGATTTTGTTCTAGAACAGGACATGAACTCTACAAGCAAGGTGTGAAGCCACTAGCCTTAATGACTCCTCCCTCAGGGAGTCTCCCCACGATAATGAATTAATTTCTAAATTAACTTTAAGTGCCACATAGAAATAAGCATGCTGGCTGTGAGGCTACAACTAAAAAAAATTAAAAATTCAAAAAATGAAAATTTAAATGCCACAAATGGTTAAGGTTAAGTGACTTAGTGCTGTGGGACACATGAAAATTAAAATAAATTGACATATCATATGCGAAAGATAAAAAAAATACATTAAAATACTTTAAATGCAACCAATGATGCCAAGATGGCTCCTTAGGTTTGTCTACCTGGGGAGACACCAAGGCCAATTAAAATTTTTTCATACAACCTAAATTAACCTACTGACTATGGCTACGTTACGGTTATGGCACTGTGCATTGGGCACTAATGCCAGGAGAACACATCTCTCTCATCTGAGTTCTTTAGGCACTTGACCTTCCAGTTGTAGTTCTGGAGGTCTATGCCCCACCTCATGAGCCCTTCATTCGCATTACGTAGCTCAGTCAAGTAGGTTAGAGGGTTATGGTCCTTCAGGAATATACGTGGGAACTCGTGGTTAGCGTGATAGGCACTGGCACACCTAGTGGTCACAGCATTGAGGCAGCGCATGGAACGATCGGTCATTGTCAGTTGAAAACAATTTCCGCACTTACTCCGGATTAGGGAACCTACATACTACACCAACACAGGAAAAGGAATACCTGCAGATGGAACAGGTTGGAGAGGAGCCCTCGGCACTACCTGGTTTGGGTTACTGGCAACTTAGCACGGATGGCAGGAGGTTACAGAAGCTTTAACACTCTTCTGCAACCCCACCCAAAAGAAATAAGGCTGGAGCAGTTGGGTCGTGCGCTTCACCCCAGAGTGCCCTTCCAGTCCCTCATGGGCCATTCGTAGCACTGACAAGCGGGAATTACGGGGGACAACTACATGCTGGCGCAGGGCCTCAGCAGGATAGTGAGGGCCTCGGGTGATTCTGAGAAGCACCCCGTCCTTCTGCAGGAAGTTCTCCTTTGAGAGAGTAATCATTTCTGCTTCGGCCGAACAGGCAGCTTCCTTGTAGTTTTTCAGCATCTTGTCCGACACCTGAAATCTGAAGGGCTCGGTTTGGCTCCTCTGGGTCTCTGGAATGATGGGTGTTTCCCCTTGGTCCTCCTCTGAGACCTCTGGCCTGGTGGGAAGCATCATTGCTTTAGCTGGGGAGCACTCTTGGGTATGAGGCTTAGACTCATTGCTGGAGGAGGAAAACTCTTGGGCCTCCTCACTTAGCCAAGCTACCTCACCAAGGTCAATGTCACTGAGCCTTCATGCGCCTGAGGGGTATTTGCTGTACCACCTTCATGGGCTCTTAACCCAAACGCAAGTTGTAGCCCTCATGTCTGAGATCACTCACTGCCCCTAGTGTGCACTTTTTATGGAGCTGAGGCGTGGTTATCTGGAACTCTATTGTAGGGAGTACTTTGGTGACTTCTTCAAGGCACTGGTTCTTCCTGCAGTTGTCCTGCTGGACGTTGGCACCATTAGGTTGAGGTAGCGAGTTATTGAGCTGGGCTAATCGAGCGTCTATTTCCCGCTTCCTTAATTCATACGCTCTTGCTCTTTTTCTTGCATACTGCATCCTTTCTTGCTCCGTTCTTCTCTGGGCATTGGCATCATCCGTGAGTTCCCGCACATACCATAGTAATGCTTCTCCCTCATAGCCTTGTCGTTCTGCCAAATCCACAAACGCACTGATCTAAGCAGCAGTCATTTTGCTAATTTCTTGAGGAGACAGCGACCAGAACAAACTCAACAGCACAAGGTACAATGTTGACCGTGCAAGAAATTACACGGAGGGGGAAAGACGCTCTAGCCTACGCAAGAGTCTCACGGAAGAAAGGATAAAGATGGAGCTGGGCAAAAAGTACACTGGCCGTAAAGAATACTTCTCAGGAAAGACCTATCACCAAATAGTAAGCCTCGCAAATAATTGAACAGGAGCCTAACTTGAAAAAACAGGGAGCACGCCAATGGGTGGGTGTGTAGTCTGTCTGGTTGCAATGCCTCCAAAACAAGTAATGATATATGTAAAAACTGTGATAGACAATAAAACATGGAATCACAACTATGGGTGACCCTCCATGCTAGGCATAAAAATACTGGAATTACAACTATGGGTGACCCTCTATGCTAGACTAAATAAAATGAAATCACAACTATGGGTGACCCTCTATGCTAGACATCAAAATATTGAATCACAACTATGGGTGAACCCCTATGCTAATCATAAGAAAAATGGAATCACAACTATTGGTGAACCTCTATGCTAGTCTTAAAAAAATGGAATCACAACTATAGGTGAACCTCTATGCTAGTCATAAAAATGGAATCACAACAATAGGTAAACCTCTATGCTAGTCATAAAAAAATGGAATCACAACTATGGGTGACCCTCTATGCTAGTCATAAGAAATGGAATCAAAACAATGGGTGAACCTCTATGCTAGTCATAAGAAAAATGGAATCACAACTATGGGTGAACCTTTATGCTAGTCATAAGAAAAATGGAATCACAACTATGGGCGAACCTCTATGCTAGTCATAAGAAAAATGGAATCACAACAATGGGTGAATCTCTATGCTAGTCATAATAAAAAAGGGAATCACAACAATGTGTGACCCTCTATGCTAGTCATAAGAAAAATGGAATCACAACAATGGGTGAATCTCTATGCTAGTCATAAAAAAATGGAATCACCACGATGTGTGACCCTCTATGCTAGTCATAAGAAAAAAATGGAATTTCCACGACGTGTGAACCTCTATGCTAGTCATGAGAAAATAATGGAATCTCCACGATGTGTGACCCTTTATGCTAGTCATAAGAAAATAATAGAATATCCACGATGTGTGACCCTCTATGCTAGTCATAAGAAAAAAATGGAATCTACACGATGTGTGACCCTCTATGCTAGTCATAAGAAAAAATGGAATCTCCACGATGTGTGACCCTCTATGCTAGTCATAAGAAAAAAATGGAATCTCCACGATGTGTGACTCTCTATGCTAGTCATAAGAAAAAATGGAATCTCCACGATGTGTGACCCTTTATGCTACTCATAAGAAAAAATGGAATCTCCACGATGTGTGACCCTTTATGCTAGTCATAAGAAAAAATGGAATCTCCACGATGTGTGACCCACTATGCTAGTCATAAGAAAAAAATGGAATCTCCACGATGTGTGACTCTCTATGCTAGTCATAAGAAAAAATGGAATCTCCACGATGTGTGACCCTCTATGTTAGTCATAAGAAAAAATGGAATCTCCACGATGTGTGACCCTTTATGCTAGTCATAAGAAAAAATGGAATCTCCACCATGTGTGACCCTCTATGCTAGTCATAAGAAAAAATAGAATCTCCACAATGTGTGACCCTTTATGCTAGTCATAAGAAAAATGGAATCTCCGCGATGTGTGACCCTCTATGCTAGTCATAAAAAAAAATGGAATCTCCACGATGTGTGACCCTCTATGCTAGTCATAAGAAAAAAATGGAATCTCCACGATGTGTGACCCTCTATGCTAGTCATAAGAAAAAAATGGAATCTCCACGATGTGTGACTCTCTATGCTAGTCATAAGAAAAAATGGAATCTCCACGATGTGTGACCCTTTATGCTAGTCATAAGAAAAAATGGAATCTCCACGATGTGTGACCCTCTATGCTAGTCATAAGAAAAAATGGAATCTCCATGATGTGTGACTCTCTATGCTAGTCATAAGAAAAAATGGAATCTCCACGATGTGTGACCCTCTATGCTAGTCATAAGAAAAAAATGGAATTTCCACGACGTGTGAACCTCTATGCTAGTCATGAGAAAATAATGGAATCTCCACGATGTGTGACCCTTTATGCTAGTCATAAGAAAATAATAGAATATCCACGATGTGTGACCCTCTATGCTAGTCATAAGAAAAAAATGGAATCTACACGATGTGTGACCCTCTATGCTAGTCATAAGAAAAAATGGAATCTCCACGATGTGTGACCCTCTATGCTAGTCATAAGAAAAAAATGGAATCTCCACGATGTGTGACTCTCTATGCTAGTCATAAGAAAAAATGGAATCTCCACGATGTGTGACCCTCTATGTTAGTCATAAGAAAAAATGGAATCTCCACGATGTGTGACCCTTTATGCTAGTCATAAGAAAAAATGGAATCTCCACCATGTGTGACCCTCTATGCTAGTCATAAGAAAAAATGGAATCTCCGCGATGTGTGACCCTCTATGCTAGTCATAAAAAAAATGGAATCTCCACGATGTGTGACCCTCTATGCTAGTCATAAGAAAAAAATGGAATCTCCACGATGTGTGACCCTCTATGCTAGTCATAAGAAAAAAATGGAATCTCCACGATGTGTGTCCCTATATGCTAGTCATAAGGAAAATAGATTTGTAAAAATGTGTGGGTGCGTTCTTGCAACACCACCACTTGCAACTCTGTGACTTAAAGCAAAGTTTTTTTTTATACTTAAAGTATAATAAAATAAATAAAACAAACAATGTCACTGTGTTTGCTTATTATTTCGCTAAGAAAATCAACCATTTACATATTTTCCCTTCAACCAAAAAATATGAATTTAAGAAATAACACTTCCCAAATGTTTTATCTCAATGATTGTATACCCTGACAGAAAAAATTAAATTGAATGTGATATCGTAAATCCTTTATCTTTAGGTAAACAATTTTAACACAATCGTACGAAAATTACCCCTTTCAAAAATGTACATAAAAATGATATTTCACGTAAAATTACAAACTGAAATTACATACCCTTACTATCAAAAGAAAAAATCGAAGTTACCAACACAGGAATTATGCCTCACTGGAAATTAACACGTGTTTTAGTCTGCCACGTTTTTTCCTAAACTATCGTAAATTTCACTTCACTTAGTTTTAACACAAAATTAAACATTCATCCACTGCACAATATATATAAAGGAAAAAATTTTAACCACTGGGATAATAAACAAAAGGTAAACTCGACACAGATGGTTGACTATCCTGCTGAACAATGGGACCAAAGCCTACCACGGGGTTTTTAAAAATGAAAGGGTTCGCGGTGCGAACACGCACACAAATAAACACAAAATTTTAACAATGAAAATAAAATGCTATGGCTGTTTTCTTTCAAGGTTCCAACTACAGTGATAATAGAATTTACTTTAAATGAAATTAAGTTCGTCAAGTCGCTAAAGACAGAAAAGGGGAATTTTACGTCAATAACAATAAATTGAAATTACTGCCATAGCAAATCCTGGCAAGGTTGGCAGTTTGTTACGTGCTGACTGAGCTCCCTTTTGCCCCCAAGTGTGTGTGTGTGGGAGGGGGGGGGGGGCGGAATTGGCCTGACTGTTGTCCCATTGGTCAGGCCTTGTCACGTGTCCCGACACCCCCATCGATAGGCCTCCTCTTTCTCCTGGGATCTCGACGTTGCCACATGGTCCGTAAAAGATGGCTGAAAATGAGAACTCAAGGGGAGTAGACTGGTATAGGATGGTTGGAGGGGGGAGGGGGGTGAGACTCTGGGTAGGGTCCCAAAACTTGTGGCCTGTCGATCAAGTCCTTGCTGGTGGGGTCTTCGTTTAAAAAAAAGGTGGCGCAATGACAGCCGTTGATAACTACACACACACATATATATATATATATATATATATATATATATATATATATATATATATATATATATATATATATATATATATATATATATATATATATATATATATAAATATGTATATATATATATGTATATATATATATATATATATATATATATATATATGTATATATATATTCTAATAAATATATAAATATATATATATATATATATATATATATATATTTATTTATTTATATATATATGTATATTGATATATATATATATATATATATATATATATATATATATATATATGTATATATATGTATGTATATATGTACATATTATCTATATATATGTGTATATATATATGCATATATATATATATATATATATATATATATATATATATATATATTCAAAAATATCTATACATTATATATATATATATATATATATATATATATATATATATATATATATATATATATATATATATATATATATATATATATATATATATGTACATATTATCTATATATAAGTGTATATATATATATATATATATATATATATATATATATATATATATGTTTATAATATCTATACTTTATATATATATATGTATATATATATATATATATATATATATATATATATATATATATCTATATATATATATATATATATATAAATATATATATATATATATATATATATATATATATATATATATATATATATATATATATATATATATATATATGTATGTATATGTATGGTTTTAAAAGTCCCTTACTTACACTATCAGAAATGAGATCATTTATCAATTAATGCCGTTGGGTATAGACTAATCATATATTACCAAATATCACTCTCTAAGTAATTAAATCAAGTTTTAAAATTTGTTCCATATTTCTCACTTTGTATAATAGATTTATCTGGGAAAAATCATAGTCTTAATGTTGAGAGAGAGAGAGAGAGAGAGAGAGAGAGGAGAGAGAGAGAGAGAGAGAGAGAGAGAGAGAGAGAGAGAGAGAGAGAGAGAGAGAGAGAGAATACACCTCAACCTACAGCTGCACGAAGTGTTATATAATCTCCGTCATTAAAACAGGAAGATCCAGAGAGACAAAAGGAAAGCTGGAACTGGCATGAAGTAGGCCTTGAATCGTCAGCTGCCGAGACTATGAAACTGTTTCATGAGGAAAGAGCAGGAATATAAAGATTGGTCTGGGAGGTAAATGGCTCTATGATATTGGTCGAGGGACGAACGAGAGGATATTTGCAATTTATGAAATTTTATAGGGCTGTTGGTGTAGTAAATAGCCACGTCTTATAACCATAGAAACCAGACATGAATGTGACAGCTGCGTTAAAATGGAATTATATCTCTCTAGTGGCAGAATGAATATTTCCCTTTAACATATTTATCAAAACTAGCAATTATATGTTTTCGAATCCTAGCTATGATAGAGGCACCTGTCATGCATATATTCTCTGTATGTGTATATATATCTTAAGGTAGACTAATACTGAAACAACTGGATTCATATATATATATATATATATATATATATATATATATATATATATATGTGTGTGTGTGTACGTATATACACACATATATTTATGTATATATATATATATATATATATATATATATATATATATATATATATATATATATATATGTGTGTGTGTGTGTGTGTGTGTGTGTGTGTGTAAGATGGAAAATAAAAAGAATATGTAGATTTAGTTATGTAAAGTTGTTTTATAACATACCATTTCATATTTTGTAGAAGTGTTATTTTTATACCAACTTCGTGTTTGCGTCATTGAAGATTCCCATGATTTCATAAATACATTTTCAAGGGAAAGGAAACTAAGATTTATGGATTAAACACAAATATTAATACACAAAAGCAAACACTAATTATTAATGATCTATATTTCTGGTACAAGTTTAATCTAAATCGCCTCAAAAGTATTGTTTTTAGCTATGAATAGGGTTTATATAATGGGGTGATGAAGGGAATTTAATTATCTTCAATTTTAAAAGCTCTCTCTCTCTCTCTCTCTCTCTCTCTCTCTCTCTCTCTCTCTCTCTCTCTCTCTCTCTCTCTCTCTCTTTGACGTATCTTCTTCTAAAATCCAATTATTTCTGAGAAAATTGCTGATCTACCGTAGGGAAATCATTTGGAAAGTTTTAGGACTCCCTCAAAGAGTACTTGAGTTTTTCCATCGAACAAGGTGCCGCAAGTCAGTTAATCATCTATCAAACACTTTTTTAGAAAATTTAAATTCAATAGCATGTATTAAGTGATAGGATATTACAAAGTTAATTATTATAATGGAAATGGAATACGCTCTTGAAAATAATATGTACCTTATATGGATGGAAATTAAAGACAGGAAAAATTAATTGAAGTACTTGTGTTTTTAATAATGAATCTAATGTAAAATTTTATCAGCATCATGGGAATGAGATACCTATAGTGTCTAACGTAGATCAAATCTCGATAAACGGTTCTCATAACAAGTGTCATGAAATAAAGCAATGTAGAAAAAAAAACTAGCTTTCTGCTATAAAAAGTGGAAAATACCAAATACTTTAGAAATTAAAATGTAAATGATTTACTTATCATAAAACAGAGAACAATGAATTTACTCCATTCTTCATTTTGTTTGTTTCTTTTCTTAATGCAGTTGCACGGACCTCTTAGGAATTTATGGTAACACTTTTTGATATACAATGGGGTTAAAGTTTTATAGTCAATTACCTATTTCTTAATCTTTTGGGGAGAGAGAGATTATAATCATTGAAATCGTTATTCATTTATCCAGTGGCTTTATCAATATATATCAAAAC
>NC_090739.1:66502716-66505216 GCF_036898095.1 Palaemon carinicauda
GAGAATTCTAATGTGTTTTTCGGTTTTTTGTCTTTTACGAACTAATGCTCTTCTTGCTAGAACTATTTTGAACTTAATTCACGAGAGAGAGAGAGAGAGAGAGAGAGAGAGAGAGAGAGAGAGAGAGAAGAGAGAGAGAGAGAGAGAGAGAGAGAGAGAGAGAGCGCGATCTAATTTGTTTCTCTGTTTTTTGTCTTTTACGAACAAGTGCTCATCATGCTACATGTTAAAAGTAACTTAGTCAAAATTTTGATAAAACTAATTCATATGCAATTATGCATGTATATCTTTATTTTCCATTCTACTAATGAAGATCTGATACATTCTAAAACTCCTAATGTATAGCATATACAGTAGTTCAAAAGGCTTTAGCGGAAGTATTAAGAATTTATGATTCAAGCTGAGATAAGCAAAACTATGTGACACAAAAATTGCAGCGAATATTTTGATGTTAAACGGACTGACATGAGTTTGTTTTCATAGTTTATTTACGACCTATCGATTTTAACTCTGTTAATTATCTTCAGACACTTAATTTTTTTTATACTTTTCTTTTCATATATAGTTTATTTATCTTATTATTTCCTTTCCTCACTGGGCTATTTTTCCTGTTGGAGCCCTTGGCCTTATATCATCATGCTTTTCCAATTAGGGTTGTAGCTTGGCTAATAATAATAATAATAATGATAATAATAATAATAATAATAATAATAATAATAATACATACATACATACATACATCCATAGAACTTCTAAATTAGTTTTGTATTTATTTTTTTAGAATGCTGGAAAACATTTGTTTGTTATCTATGATGACCATGTTTCTACAGCGTTCTTTTAATTAGTGTAAAATAGTTCCAAATAGATAAAAATTCTCTAAACTAAATGCTGTAACATTTATATCAACAATATTGATTCATAGAAATTATACACAAAGCATTTGTGAAAACCTATTTTGCTTCAAAATCTCAGTCGCTAGACCTGTTAGAATCACGAAATCAGAAGTCAATTGTTGCTCTTGTCGTTTTGAAGAATAGTTAAGTAATATTTCTATTGAAATTGGTCAAAAATACATTTTTTCTTTACGTCAAGATATAGGTTGATTGGGACCTCAATATATTAAGTAGATTCTCCTGAGTTATGACACATTTTATTACATATGAATTAATAGCATCAAATAACTTGGAAGAGACCTTGTCAATTACCATACCGTCTAACTAAACCAAAATTAGTGGAGGATGCGACTTAACCTTTCAGTAAATTAAAAACAACGAAAAAAATTCATAAACTAATTCCTGGACAATTGTCCACCATTTTCGGTGAGGGAAATCATTCAGAAAATGACCAATGTCGAACTGTGAGCTTTTGAAAGGATTTCAGAAACGCTAACATCTGTTTACAGATGAACACATTTGACAAAGTCATGAAAATGGAAAAGCCCTTAGCCAATGAACAGTAATGGATTGGAATTAAACAGACTGAATGACCTAAAACAGAGTCGGAGCAGCGAAATACCGTTTTAGTCAATACAAAAATTAGAATTTCAGCCCCTTTTCAATTTTCTTTCCGGGTTGCAATGCATGATTTGTTTTTCATTGTGATATATTTTACGTTAAATGACAATTTATAGAGCATTAGTCATCTATAAGTTATTCGTGGTATGGCAATAACATAGCTTCGTTTCAATTCGATTCGTAAAGATATGAATATTATATTCTCTCTCTCTCTCTCTCTCTCTCTCTCTCTCTCTCTCTCTCTCTCTCTCCTCTCTCTCTCTCTCTCTCTCTTCTCACTACCATAAAGGGCTTTTCCTAGATATTGGTGGAAAAATAGAAAGATAACTAAATGAAAACGAATAACAAAATTATAATCATTCCTCAATTTTTAATTGGGAATGTCGTGGAGGTTTAAGCTGCAGAAAAGCAAAGCAAATTCAGATCTTCGCCATATCAGTGAATAATTTCTTCCCCAGTTGCATAAATCACTATCCAAGATTTCAATATTTTTCTCAAAGAAAATTTATATACGTTGAAATAAGTATATTATCATGTATTTTAAAATATCAAATGCCGCTTTACTGGTTAGTCATGGAAACCATTTTAACTTTACCTAAAACGAGTATACATTTTCAAGAGAAAATGTGTCCCAACTCCCTCCACTCCTCGATTCTTTGGCAAGCTGCACTTTATCTCAATCACAACCCCATTTCAGCTGGTGTCCAAGTGAATGAATGATATGCCAGAAGGTGCAGTTATTTTTCACCAAGCGAGAGAAAGAGAAGGAATTGATAGATTTCTAAAGCAGAAATGAAATGCATGGCGACTACCAAAAATGTTATGTCTTGCAAGGTGCTGAAACGTTGATTACTGCAACACTTTGAAAAGGTGTTCCGTATTTGTTATCTTGTTAGATTTTGATTTTATATATAAATAGTAGAACATTCCATTTCTTGATTCATCAAAGATATGGTATTGTCCATATATTGGCTTTACTCATAGAC
>NC_090739.1:66510216-66522716 GCF_036898095.1 Palaemon carinicauda
ATCTTCAAAATTAGCATCTTTCTATTAGCGACTTTAATTATCTTTAAACGCCTTCCCTTGTAAAACATTGTTTAAAACATGAAACAGACTTGAGATATGAGACAAAATATCAATCAGACATATACAGTAAATGATACTTTATAGATGTTTATTACCTACTTTTCTGGACAAGGTTATATCCATAATGGGATATCAATTATCACTAAGGTGCCGAAAATGAAAAGTTGATGAACTGGGGTACTGAAAAAAAAATTAATGTATGTGTTTTCCTCTAGTCATGGTATAGATAATATTATCAAATACCAATAAATACAGGAAAAATATTCAGTAAAATGGAAACCGAAAAACATATGATTGTTCATGGAGACCTATGAATTTTATGAGCAAAAATTAATGAATAAACGAACTAACAGTACGAATCCTGTTTACATGGTTCAACCTTAGCTAAACACCCACTGTGTTTGTTTGAAATTCAACGTAATACCCCTGCGAACAGCTGTGGTAAATAGGTAATATTTTGGAGGAAACTGCCTGCCATTTATTTCTTTTTCAATATACAAGCGCTGTAATTTCGGCTTCAGAGCAGAAATTTACAATAATTGTTTATTTGTTCTTTATGTTTTCTCTTTATCGTATTCTAGCCGTTATGGGTATTATTACCTCTGTCAGGCAAACGTTATCCTATACGGTTTCCCACTGGCATTAATGATTACATTATAGCCATTCAAAGTAATACAAAGTAATAGAATATGTGTAATTTTTATGAAACATGCTTCATAATCTGGATGCTGGAATTAGTAACAAGCAATAAGAAATAAACTTTAAAAGTTAAAGGTGTCTGTTTTCAGTTCTAGTTCCATCAGAATAGATGCCCACCAGAATGCCAACTGGGCAAGCCTAACCCCTGCAGTGGTGCCGCAACTCAGTAGTCACCTCCCCAGTAAACAGCTTAAACTCTCAGTTCTGGCCTGGGACCGATCTGCTACCATGCAAATGCTAGGTGAAAACGTTACCACTGTACTAGCCAGGAGGCTAGGTAAGCAGTCTTTTAAGACTGCACTTTAAATATGATGCTTCATCCATACAAACTCATAATCACAGCGAAAAATCCTCATCCTCGGTACTTGAATTCGCTTGGTTGCCTGATTCACTGGTTTTGACAAAATAACTTCAAGTGTACACCTTCTTCCGAAGGTATAGGCTACTGATCAAACTTCTTTACCCCAAATACTTCTTTTTTGAGCTGAGACTATCTAACTTCATTTGATCAGAGCTTTCGTTCTTGAAGCATATTCTATTGGTCTTCCGTGGAGTAGTAAAGCTTTTAGGCCCTTCTCTGAACTACTTACTTGGTGTACAACTTCATTGTCAGGATCGTAAATTGCAAGTACAGGTGAGTTGCACATCTGTTTTAGTCGCTTGAAGACTTGATTACATCCTTAAGAACAGATAAAGCCAACTTTGTTCCTAAGAAACTTGTGGATCAGCTCTAGGTCCTTAGCAAGGATTAAAGTGAAATGAGCTAAATACTGTACGATACCACAGAGACGATGAACTCTGGTAATATCTTCTGGTTTTGGCATTTCTCTAATCAGCCAAAATTTTTCCTCACTGGCCTTGATACAATCTTTTGTTGATATGTGTCTAAGAAAAAAAATTTCACCGTGTTAGGTGCATTCTCTCTTAATTCATGACAATATTTTTCTCCATGCATTATTGTAGCAGGTTATCAAGATTTAGTTTATGATCCTTTTCAGCATCTTCATTGGAGCTTCCACGTCCTAGCACAACAATATCTACAGCTACTTAAGCAACATCATCTAAATCGACAAGTGCATAATGAAGTTTCTTCTAAAATATCTCTCTCGCTCAATACTTTTAGATCATTTGGATGCCTAGTCCATCTAGATCTTCCCAAGGTATTATCATTGTCGTTAGTTTTGAGGATAGATCAAGTTTCATGTACCAAAATGCTTCTTTTATGTATACTTTTCTGAAAATCTTTGCATTTAATAGCTTTGGTAAAATATTGTTGAAAGTTGGTAGTCGATAGTGTTCTCAATGCAGAGCTGTATTTAGTGGTTGAGGGTCAATGCAAACTCTTATTTTTGCATTTGGCTTTCTGGCAGCTGCCATTTGAGAAACCCATTTAGTCGTTTCCCCTACTGGAACTAGGATTTTGCATTTTACGAGTTCACTCACCACCTCGTTAACCTCTTTCTTTATAGAAAGGGATATTTCTGTTAAACGGGTTGACATAAGTTTCTTTTCACTTTTCAAAAAGGATGTTTCTGTTTTAATGTTGTTATTGATCATTAAATATCGTATACATTCTATTAATTACTCTTCATATATACAGTATATATATATATATATATATATATATATATATATATATATATATATATATATATATATATATATATATATATATATATATATATAT
This sequence comes from Palaemon carinicauda, assembly GCF_036898095.1. Classification (NCBI taxonomy): domain Eukaryota; kingdom Metazoa; phylum Arthropoda; class Malacostraca; order Decapoda; family Palaemonidae; genus Palaemon; species Palaemon carinicauda. The sequence goes on from NC_090739.1 coordinate 66,512,663, forward strand.
ATATATATATATATGGGCTCAAGCCATGTCGTCCTGATGGAAGTTCCTTAAAGTAGCTTCCTAAGGGAAATATGTACTACAGTGATATTCCCAGAGAATTTTACCTTTAGGTATCCAGAATTCTAACTCCTGGCGCGGATATCCTTAAATTTTCTCTCAAGGATATCGCATAATATCAGAGGACGTATTCTTGACACGCCACATAGCAATCTGCACCCCTAATAGCATTTACGCTTCGAGGAGGTGTGGCAAAATAAAAGGGAGCCACATCAAGGCTACCCCGTTCTCGTACTACTATTGAGTATGATAACAGCGCCATTCCCACGATGGCGGACATTCCTTATTTTGTAGCGATTTTGCTCGGTGGTATTCCCTGCTGATCTAACTTTTCGATCGTTTTAAAGGATTATAATTATGCTTTCTCCATCTTCTTCCACCTCTGGAAAGTTGAGTATCGGGTCTTTACTATGAGTATATTTTAGCTCCTGTTTCACAATGAAATTAGAGTAATTTATTGTGCTTAAGAGCTAGGCCAGTTACTGGAGGCGCCATGGGCGCCGTCGTTCATTAGGCATGTGTTATTTAGATAGCAGAACGACTTCCAGTTTAAATAGCTTTATTTGATTATTTTAATTATTTAGCTATTTAGGCAATTTTTCTCGTAAAGATTTGATAATGTGCATAATTTTCCTTTCTCTGTCGATCGTATAGTTAGAGTTTCAGTGATTTAGGTAACAGAGATCTCGTCTAGCCTAGGTATCCTAACCTAGGCGTTTTACTATACGTTCAGACATCCCCCGGTTACCCTCGTGTATTGTTTTCAATTCAGCGGAGACTAATACCTCCTAGAATTATATGAAACATTACACGTCTCTTCGGAGATTTAAGGGTAATCTCTTTCCCTCTAATAGCCGTGCCTTGAATTTTATTCAGACATGACTAACTTGGGGGTTTTCCTGCCTCTTCCCTTAAACCGCTGGTTGTGGTATACCAGCAGGTTTTGGGATTTAGTCAGAATCTCAGAGTATTTAGTCTTATGTCGGCGACCTGCCAGCAGGGCGAATGGGTTGTAGAATACCATCATTCCCCTGCCGGCTAGGCTGCCGGCAATGGAGGTTAGCCCTCCCTAGCCGCACTTGAAGTACTGTAGTGGTAGGATACCATCTTCTCCTTCCGACTATAAGACTAGTCCTGCGCCGCAGTCCTCTAGGCTGAAGAGTGATCTTCTTTTGCCTAGGATGACGTGGCACTGGAACTCTGTTTCTCCCGTGTTGAGAGGAGGCGGCAATGCCGCCATCCCCTTAACTGTGTCGGCAATCTCTAAGATGGAGAACTGAGACTCTCTTATCACCTAGGATTCTGCCGATACTGAAACAGAGTTTCTTTTAACAGGTGGTGGGACTGACAATTATGCCAGTTCCTTTCACACTCTATACAGGACCCTGTTCCCTACCCCTCTGTCCACTTTTGATGGCCGAGCCATTGTCTTTCTTTGGGCCGGCATATTGCAACCTTACCATTGCATGTAGGTTGCCGGAGCCGGCCAGACTCCCTCTCTAGCCATGACATTGGCTGACGGCAATGCATACTACCGGCAACCACATCATTTGTCGGCAGCTATGGTTCCTACCATTAGCTGATGACTGTCGGCAGCCAAGATGGCTGCCGACAGCTGGTGGCTGCCGGCAGTTGGCGGGTGCGGCAACTGGCGGCTTCCGGCGGCCATGATGGCTGAGAGTGGGAAGTCCCTTGTTATCCCCAAGGTTCCTCAGTTCTCCTTTGGACTGTTATTCAGGAGTTCTGTTGCCGGATTACCGCCTGCCAGACCAGTACAGATAAATGCTGACTTAGATGGCAGCACACCGACTGTACTGATACTGCCGGAGGCTAGCCTGCCGGCAGTGTATTGGCGACATCTTACCAGCAATAGTACTATAGCTGGATGGAAGCTTGAATGGCACATTCTCCCCTTCCATTGGAACCTTCTATTCTGAAGAAAGGCAGTAAAATGAGACTTTTACATCCTTAATTACTGTATACATACACAGTAAAGGAGTAGCCTTTCCTCCATGCTATCTTTCTCTCTAGCTAGCATACTAGATATGCCGGCAAGACTTAGTTATGCCGGCAACATGCCGGCTGATCTACAGTATATGTTATACAAGTAGCCAGTATATCTACAGTATAGAATATACTGCAGATAGAAAACTACTATATATTTTATACTAGTAGTTATTTCCAATATATCTTGGATATCCAACACAGGCATTTGCTGAACCCAATCCCATATTGAATGAATATGATTTCTTCAATATCCTGATTAGAAATCAGTATTCGGATTACCCTACAATATTAAATAACTTCAAGGCAGAAGTGATACACTCCTAATTATTAAAGGGTAGAGTCTTTATCCTTGAGTCTCCCTGATCAGGAAACTCTATATTTTAATATTGTAAGGAAGGCTACAGCAAATAGGCTGAGTGAGATATATAAATATACGTCTTTAATTTCCCTAGTCCAACTGGCTTCATGCTAGATGGATCATACTGTCATATGCTACTATGAAGGCAGCATAATGACTAGACTACAATACATGATGTACAGTAGCCAGTAAATTGCAGTATAGACTACTGCAAATAGAAGGCCTATCGTCTTTGGAAGGATAACAGATCAGATTTGACCTGGAACAACTATACTCAGCTTCGAGCTTTTGCTCAGAGAGTTTATGCCTCAACTGAAAAGGAGTACAATTTAACCATAAAAGAAACACTTTCTGGTACAACTCAGGAACATAAATGGTGGTCTACCCTTAAATCTGCACTCTTTGGTGTAGATGCAACAGTTCCTCCTTTACTTAAACCAGATGGCTCAGTCACTCACTGTTCAAAGGAAAAGGCAACCCTTTTGGCTGATGTTTTTGACAGTAAACAGAGTAATGAAAAACTTAAACTTCCTCATTCCGGTTTTCCTGAGGCTAAACTAACTAGTTTAGCTTTTCGATCTCGTGAGATTAAAGCTCTGTTGGTGGACCTTGATGCTTATGGAGGTGTAGACCCAAATGGTATTTTTCCTTTTTTTTTTATAAAGACAGCAGATTTCTTAGCTCCAAAGTTATCTGTTATTTTGCGCAAGTTAGCAAGAAGATGAGCTTTTAGCACTAGTTGGAGAATTGGTAATGTTACTCCTCTATGTAAATGTGTTTGTGGTAGCTCAAATCCCACTGATTACCGCCCAATTTCCATAACTCCCATATTATCTAAAGTTTTTGAACGTCTTCTGGCAAAACGTCTTGATAGGTTTGCTGAAGGTAATCATCTACTCCCTAGTTTGCAATTTGGTTTTCGTAAAGGCCTTGGAGCATGTGATGCCCTTCTCACAATCTCCCTTGGTTGTGGTCGGGAAGTTCGTATGATTGGCCTTGATTTTAGTGCTGCCTTTGACCGTGTTAATCATGAGGCCCTTGTTTTCAAACTGAAACAGTTGGGAGTGGGTGGGTAGTTTCTTAGCATTATTATTGATTATTTAAGTAATAGATCTCAGAGAGTTGTTGTTGATGATACTATATACACATGACATGTGGTTTGGACTAGAAAACAAGCTTGTTGCATATGCAGATGATGCTACTCTCTTTGCATCAATTCCATCCTCTGAATGTAGATCTAGGGTTGGTGAATCCCTTAATAGAGATTTAGCTAGAATTAGTGCATGGTTCAAATTATGGGGTATGAAGTTGAATCCTAACAAAACTCAAAGTATGATTGTAAGTAGGTCAAGGACGGTGGCTCCTCAACATCCGGATCTCAGTATTGATAATGTTTCTTTAAATATGTATGACTCTTTCAAAATTTTCGGTGTGATTCTCGACAGTAAATTTACTTTTGAGAAACATATAAGGTCTGTGTCTTCTTCAATTGCACAAAAAAATAGGCTTATTGAGAAAGTCTTTCAAGATTTTCGGTGATCAATCTATTCTGAAGAAGTGTTTTGATTCTTTCATTCTACCTTGTTTTGAGTATTGTTCTCCTGTCTGGTCTTCAGCTGCTGGTTCTCATCTTAATTTGTTGGACAGAAACTTACGGTCTATTAAATTTCTTATTCCTGATCTAGATATTAATCTATCTCTGGCACCGTCGTTCAATTAGTTCATTATGCATGTTGCATAAGATTTTTCATAACTCTGACCATCCTTTACATTCAGATCTCCCTGGACAATTCTATCCTGTTCGTAATACTAGGCAGGCAGTTAATTCTAATAGCCAGGCCTTCTCCATCACGAGGCTCAATACTACGCAGTACTCTAGAAGTTTTATTCCAGCTGTTACCAAGTTGTGGAATGATTTTCCTAATCGGGTGGTTGAATCAGTAGAACTTCAAAAGTTCAAAGTTGAAGCAAATGCTTTTTTGTTGACCAGGCGGACATGAGTCTTTTTATAGTTTATTTATGACATATTTGTTTTTGATGTTGTTAATAGTTTATATATGACATGTCTGTTTTAACGTTGTTACTTATTTTAGAATGATTTGTTGTTAATTTGTTCTCTTCATTTATTTATTTCCTTATTTCCTTTCCTCACTGGGCTATTTTTCCCTGTTGGAGCCCCTGGGCTTATAGCATCTTGCTTTTCCAACTAGGGTTGTAGCTTGGATAGTAAAAGAAAGAAAGAAAAGAAAACTACAGTACCAGTATGCAGTAGTAATTTCTAACATACCTTGGGTAGCCTTGTACAAGCATTCCGCTGGTACCTCTCATATATGAATGAATAGTTTTCTTCAATATTCTGATTGAGAATCAGTCATCCTGACTCCACAGTATTAACATTATTTTGGGACAGTGAATTGGTACTTCTCTACCCCTAGGGGTAAGAGCCCTTCAACTGGGAGTTACTCAATAGAGGAACCCCCATGTAGTTAATACTGAGGGGAGGTAACAGCATTTGCTTGCAGGGGTACACAAGTATGTATCTCCTACTATCCCTTTATAGCTTACTATCCTAAGCTATTCTGTCGTAGATGACCTTTGCATGTTGATTATCAGGGAGATAATCCTTTGTATACTCATTTGGTTTTCCTTTCTTTACAGGAGGAACACCAGATACCTTGTGCTGCAATCCTCTGCGGGGCCAAGAGTAATATTTTTACGGTCATAATACTTGCAGGTTTCATGCCCCCTGCGATATTATTTCCGGATCCCAACATTATTGGAACCCACAGGTTTGCAATATGTCGGACATTAATGTCTGAAGGTTTTGAAAATCCCAAGTCTACAGAGACTAGGGATACAGCTCAATACAAGTTACGCAATTGGGTGAGAGGCTTCCAAAAAATCTCTCCGGGACCATTCCTACCTAATGATAGGATGCGTAAGCTACTATTTCCGAAAGCAAGCAAGGAAATAGTAGTCCCTCAGGAGCCAACAACAGCCAGAAAACCTTTGGAATTGAGGGCAAGAAGTGCCCCAAGGTAGAAGAGAAAAATGTCGTGTCGGAATTTCCTCCGCCTATGCCGGCTATAGAGCCATCGATGTCGACATCTTCGTCTTCTACTCCTCCATTGGATAAAATGGTACAATTATGTATCCAACTGATGAATCAGATAGAGGGCTTTCGTAAACAAAACGAAAAGCAGGAAGAAAAACGCAAGATAGAGCCTCGCAAAGCTTCTCTTGTCCCTTCCCAGGGGTCAGTCAAACAACCCATGGATCAAGACCTACCAACATGCTCCAAAACCAATCCCTGGAGGTTTGCGGAGCAGATGCCGATTTTAGATGGCAATCTCTACATCTCAGAGAAAATGGGTGCTGTTCCTTTGGACAAAATTCAATTTTGGCCAAGCTTTGATGCTTTCCCTAATTGTTGGGTTCGACTGAAGTACGAACCAAATTAAAGGAAAGGAACAGAACCAAAGGAGGTCATGATTCTCGACCATGATAAGGCACAGACTATCCTCTCAGGTAGTCTGAAAAAGTCGGGTTATTCAGAGTCGAAGGTATTCTCACTGAATAACAGACACCGTTCCTTTCTTGCTCCTTCTTCACTCTCATTCCCCTTTACGGGGAAGGCATTTATATCTGTTGCCAAAGTGGTGGAGGCGGGTAAGCCATGTCCCACACTCAAAGAGTGCAAGCCTCTGTCACCAGCTTTTCCCGGATAGGAAAAGGAGTGGAAAGAAGTCCATTTGACTTTTTCAATAGGAAAATTAGACGCGGATGACGCAGGTCGAGAATTTAATGTATGTCTCCCTAAATTATCTGAGTTGCTCTTGCATAATGAACAAGAGACAAAGGAGAGAGTTGCGACGTCCCTTTCTCTACAAAACTACATAGAGTTGTGTTCAACCTACGAAAATACCCCAGACATGCTCATGGTCATAGCCAAAATGCATATGGCTACCTTAGTGAAGGACCTTTACGTCTTTATGAAGGCTAGGAGAGCATGTAGAGAGTTTATGTTCGCTGCTGCAACAGTGAAACACGATATGAGGAAGCTAATATCTTCCAACATCTGGGGTAAAGACCTCTTCCCACACGAGGTAATTAAGAAAGTAATTAAGAACGCCACCATGGAGAACATAAGTCTTCAAAAATGGGGCATCCTTTCAAAGAGAAAATCTTCCATGGTTGTGGGTCCCCAACCTAAAAAGAAGATCGAAAATGCTGGAAATATCCGGCTGCTCAACAACATCCCACTATTCCAGTGACCATGATGCCACAGGCAGATGGTCAAAAGTCTAAACCTACTGACTATTCGAAGCATGAAGACGCTTCTGCTAGGAGGAACATTCCTTCAGGATCGCAGGACCTTCAATCCTTCGGTCCAAAGCCTATTCAAGATGAGCCCTTGATGGGAAACAGAAATGTCCCCACCATCATTTCCTTACCTTCTCCTACAATTCAAAATCCTCCTGGAGGAGTATACCTGAGAGCTATAGAGCATACAGGTGGTAAGAAAACTATAGCCCATCGAGTTCCAGGGAAGGCTGTTTTGTGTTCACGAGAAGGACTCAAGAAATCTCTGAGTCATTCTGAACTTATCGCCACTCAACAAGTTCCGAACATATGGACCTTGTCCCAAGTAGGGGTGTTTGTAGTCTTGTCAAACCTGAAAGGTGTCCTGCGGAACCTTCCAGTCAACCACCCCCCTTCCTTCTATCTAGAATTCAAGTTACAGATAGTAACATTCATCCTAGGAAAGATACGTGTCAGACTCACAGTCCTAAGTATCTTCATAGGATTGGCAAACTTAGTCACGTCAAAGTCAAGCCTAGAAATGGTTCAGGCATTTATATACCTGAACGAGAGACTGGGGTGGGCAGCACCCGAAGTGGCTGGCCAATGCGCATTCAAGGAAATGACCCGGTTCCCGGGACATCACGGATGCAAGATAAGCTTCTAGAAGTCTCGACTTTCTCCAGCTCAAGGGTTTCAATGGCTGAAAAACCATTGAACCCCACAGTCACATAAACTCTCCTTTCCCTTGGGAATATAAAAGGAGCTCGTGAGGTCTGTCAAGAGACTCAGGTACTCAGTCAGATTTCCAAGACACCAACAGGGACAAGCACTAAACTTTCCCCAGTTCGCAATAGTGACAGACCTAGTGTAAAGAGCACAGGGGAAAGATGCGTTAAGAGTCTGGAGAAAATACGCATCAAACACTTGAAAAGTTCAAAAAGCCTGATATCGGTCCCTCTTTAATCGCTTCTCTAACAAAAATTAAAGCACGAAAGTCCCAAGACTCTGCTGGTCCTATCATGAGTGGGGAAGCCCCCTCCACACAGATCAGACTTCCTACGACTGATCTGGGACACCGAAGCGATAATAAGACGTCACAGTTGAACGTCTCATACAGTCTAGGTGAAGTTACCCATCCCTTTCTTAAAGGGATGGCACCTGCCAGCAGTTCATTTACAACTGATCCACAAGGTAACAGTGGATTCTCTATTTCGGTACAAGCCGATAAAGTTGGAATGGTCCATGGACGCAGACCTATTCCCTCCCATATGGGAACAAGTCCCGGAACTGCAATTCGATCTCTTCGTCACGAGCGTCTTCAAGAAACTACCTCGATATGTAGCCCCATACGAGGATCCTCTAGTGGGGCTGATAGACGATGTGAAGAACTGGAAGATGAGGCTGGTCCTAGCTCTGATCCTAGGTTTATTTCCGAAGGTTCAGAAATTAACTGCCTTCGTTTTATCACAGAGAACCCAAACCCTTCATTTCATGATTTTCTTACTCTAGCGGTTAGAAAAAGATTTGGGATCTCAAAAGGCAATATAGAATTCTTAGAGGAATACAAGGCTAAGTCAACTAGAAGACAATATGAGTCTTCCTGGAAAAAGTGGGTTGCGTTTGCGAAAGCAAAAGGACCGAAAGAAATTTTAATGAACTTCTGTCTGTCCCTCTTTGTCCACCTTCATAGCCAAGGTCTGGCGGCCAATACGATAAATACGTGTAAGTCAGCCTTGACTAGGCCTCTCCTATATGCTTTTCAAGTGGATCTGATGGATGAAATCTTTAATAAGATTCCAAAGGCATGCGCTAGGATTAGGCCCGCAGTACCACCAAAGCCCATCTCTTGGTCTTTGGACAAGGTCCTACATTATGTCTCATCTGTGAACAATGAAGTTTGTTCTCTTAAGGATCTAACCCAAAAGGTTATTTTTCTATTTGCTATAGCCTCTGGAGCTAAAGTTAGTGAAATAGTGGCCCTATCCAGAGATGAGGGTCACATTCAGTTCACGGAAGTGGGAGAACTGAATCTCTTTCCTGATCCATCCTTTCTCGCTAAAAACGAGCTACCCACTAAAAGATGGGTCCCTGGAGAATCTGCCCTCTGAAGGAAGATGTCTCTCTATGTCCTGTAGGGTGTCTTAAGGTCTATCTTCGTAGAACTTCAGACTTCAGGGGAGGACAGCTCTATAAAGGAGAAACTTCTGGATCAAATTTATCCCTGAAACAACTAAGGGCGAAGCTCACCTACTCTATTCGTAGAGCAGATCCGGACAGTACTCTCGCAGGTCATGATCCGAGAAAAATTGCTTCATCACTGAACTTCTTTCAGTATATGGACTTTGAGCATCTTCGTTCATACACTGGATGGAAATCGTCCAGAGTGTTTTACAAACACTATGCAAAACAAGTGCATGAACTGAAACACTTCGTTGTGGCGGCAGGTAGTGTATTAAAACCTGCCCCCTAATTACTGTAGTAAACAGTTCATAGCTTGGGACCTCACATGTCCTCGCACATGTACTGGGTGAGAATCATCCAGAGTGTTCTACAAGCACTACGCTAAGCAGGTCCATGATCTGAAGCAGTATGTGGTGACGTCGGGTAGAATACTTAACCTGCCGTCTAATTCTACGATGAACAGCTAATTGACCGGGACTGTCAATTAAACAGAGAAGCGGTCACCCTTCTTAGGTGTGTCCTCTTTTGATTAAGTGTTACCATGGTGACACTAGCTCTGTTCAAAATCCCAGGTGTGGAATTATACAGATAGCACTAGTGCTGGTGTACGTAGTACACAGTGCAGATAGAAGTAACCAGTACAGGAATTATGAAGAGAAATTGTTTTATAAATTTTCTTCATTCTGAGAGTGGCACTCATCATTTCTTCCCTTTAAGAAAGAAATATAGTCTCTGTACTCGTTACAGGTATAATCCCATTGTCATACTACATTCGTTTTACTAACCATCTCTTTTAGTCATTTATTAGGAATAAATGTCTATTAGAATGTAGTGCGTCCTCTTTCACCAGACAATTGTATGTATACATGCCAGAGTTCTTCAACTTACCAAAGTAAGTATTCCTCATATAATTGTATGCTCACAAATATAGATATAAGAGACACTGATGTATACAACTATGAGACTATTTGTATATTCAGTGTATACTTATGTTTGGTCATACAATAAATGTTAACCTCGAGACCCCTTTTCTACTGTCTAGATGACTCTTCCCTGTAGGAGGCAGGAAGCACTAACATTGTTTATGATTAGTGATGATGACGAATAACGGTGACGTCACTTGTCTCAATTGGTCCCCATGACCAT
>NC_090739.1:66527716-66532716 GCF_036898095.1 Palaemon carinicauda
GAGAGGGATTTAGACATTAGATTCTTCTGATATTTCACAATGGAAAAATTCATAACACTAAAATGGGTTAGCTTATGTTAGCTTATATGATTTAAATTAGTTTTTGTAAATGCAAATGTAAAGAAAGCTCACTCATAGGGGCTGTGATGAGGACATGTAATTATTATTCAGACCCTTTCTAAAAGAACTATTAACAGACGACAATACATCAGGATACCAATTGTGAACAAAAACAAGAACATTATAAACAACTTTAATTTTCCAGGATGCAGAAATTATTTTAAGCATGATTAAAGTGGAATTATACTTCAGTTATATTTTAGTTTCCAATTTCCATGAATAATGTAATAAATACTGGTTTATCTGTCTCAGCATATCTTGGATTTCTTATGGTTGGCTATCCTGGTGCATAAGTAACCATCTGTTTTAATTCCACTTTTTTCATTTCAAATTTGAATATTTGATGAGATATTAAACATAGTTTAAAAATATGACAATAGACCTCAAGATTATGAAATCGTTGTTATATTTCTGCCAAAAATATGAAAAATTATCACAGTTGAAAGAAATGATGATAACTGGGACTTACTTCATGAAAAAAAAAAAAATATTGTGTAAAACTTTCACAAAATCGAAAAAAAAATTACAGGACAATGTATTTCTATATTCTATAATTGGATTATGATTATTTTTCAAATACTAAAGCGCAATCATCGACTATGTTGAGATTTAATTGAAAACTTAAAGAAAAATTTTAAACGTCAGTTCTGGTGTTACTGATGAGGATGAAGTATATGCCCGAAGGAGGTCCACTGTACCAGGTGGTCCAACATAACCATAAGATGATTTACGTCATCATAAACAAATAAATAGTAATTATTATCCTATAACCTAACAAAAATTCCTATAATTGAAATATATTATCTTGATCCAACAAGAGAACGTTATCTGTAATATATTTACCCTACTTAGTTCAACTTCTTGTAAAGAAGTAGAAGCGACAGCCGTTGTAGATACTAGGTCTGCTAACCTTAGAAACATTAGTTTTTTGTTTAATATTGGCATCTTTATTGACTGCTTATGTTTGAAATGTTTTCTTAATTGATCCTCAGAGAGTTTAATCTTGTTCAAATGTTGGGTTACAGAAGGAGGAATGAAAATGTGTTCCTAAATATCTGGAAATTGTGTACCTATGGTAGTATTTTAAATCATGAATTATTGAGTAATTTTCAAAAAACGCGTAAAAAGTTATAATAAAACTAATGCTAATAACAAAAGTAAGGTAATGATAATTATGGTAAAGATATTAATAGTAATAAGGAAAATAATCTTATAATAATGATGAGGATGATGACAATGAAAATGTAAAATAATCTGTTAATCATACAAAAACGAAATGAAAATACCGTATATCCACCATGATGCATATTAAAAGCCAATCTATCTCTCTCTCTCTCTCTCTCTCTCTCTCTCTCTCTCTCTCTCTCTCTCTCTCTCTCTCTCTCTCTCTCTCTCTCTCTATATATATATATTATATATATATATATATATATGTGTGTGTGTGTGTGGGGGGGGGGGGGGTTGCGTTGGTGTGTTTGTGTGTGTGGGAAGGCATAGATGGATTATGGTAGTTTGGAGTGATTCATTAATTACATTAAAGTCATTTATCGCCCAAATTACCTCTATAAACAGGTAGCACTTACCAATACTGGAGACTAGATCCCCTCCCGCAGACCTTTTAATGAAAAGCAATGGACGGATGTCTTCTAAAAAAAAGTACCCCATAACAATGCTGGAGCCTAGATCTTTCCCTCTCGTAATCCGTCTTCATGAAAAGTAATGGCTGGACTGTTTATTTCGAAAAATACCACATGAACCCATTGGAACCTAAATTCCCCGCTCCTAGAAACCTATGACATAAATAGGCTCTTTTTTAAAAGTAAATGTCCCATACAAATGATAATCTTTTCAGAATTAGGCCTACTTTGCACCATGGAAAAAAAAATAATGGTTCCTTCTCTAAAATATGCTACGTTGAAATATTTTTGCCTATATTTCTCTTTCTTGTAGGCCTTTTCCATGAAAAATTATGAGTGGACTCCTTATATACTGGAATACTAAATACCAATGTTGGAACCCAGATCCTCCCATCCTGTAGTAATTGTACATATAATGCAATTAATAGACCCCGTATTTGAAAAAGATAGCTTATGATAAGGCGGAAGGAATCTCTTAAAAAAAAAAAAAAAAAAAAAAAAAAAAAAAAAAAAAAAAAAAAAACATGGAAAATGGTGGAGCCTTGATTCTCACCTTTAGAAGCCATCCTATCCATAAAGAGAAGAACATGAGTTTCTTATTCTGAAAAATACCCTTTGCCAATGCTTAAGAGAAAATGAGAGTCTGCAGCTAAAGACCAGAAAGGAAAAACTATACTCAAAATAAGATAGAATAAAAGAATTAAAACTTTTCCCGAGGTTTAAAGGTTACTCAGGAATGGTAAAGGCATGAGATCGTGTCAATGACCTAGCTAATAGGGCAATGCCCTAGAGACTTACCATATATACATATATACATAAGATCAGTACCGAAGCCCGTCTCCACCCAAGCTAGGACCAAGGAGGGTAATGTAATGGTTACTGATCACTCAGCAGGTAGCCCTGAAGCCTACCCCAAATCCATCATCCTTAACTCTCAACGATGGTGAGGTCACAGACACTACAAGAAACTATCGAGCTTGAGCAGGACTCGAACTCCAACCTGGCGATCACCAGAAAAAGGACGTTTTCAATAGGCCACCACAACTGTTCACCGGAAATATCAAAAAGACTTTCTTAATTGGCCAACTTTCTGTGCAATTGAAGTAGAAAGAGACAGAGAAATAAGAAAGAAGCATTCTATGAAGCGTTTGAATTATGGCCGAGAGTGTCCTTGAAAGAAAATCCTGAAGGAGGAGTCCTTCAGGATTCTCTTTCAAGGGGGACCATTATGAGAATCAGTATTTGAAATCAAAGCCTCTACTTAGTAATGACTTTCTACCCAGCCTAGGCCTAACTTTAGGCCTACACGGAACTCCGGAAAAACTATAGGGAGAAACAACCTTACCAAAGATGTTTTGGAATTTGATGACGTATTAGTATATTGTTGAATGATAATGCGAAAGTTAATTAAGAAGAAAGAGGGACACTGATGAACAATTGTAGATATTGATAGATATATTTTTAAAGATTAGTTGGTTGTGCAATTCAATTGTATTAGAACAGGCGTTTTTCAATAATGTTTCCTTTGTTATTTAAACAATGATTTTTTTCCATATTACTTTATAAATCTTTCAATGATGTTATAGCCTCTCTTTTTTTCAGAACTGGTAAGGTAACAAAAGTCTATCTTTATATGTATATACACATACACTTATATTTACATATACAAACAAACACACACACACACCCACATACAATTACACATTCACACACATAAATGTATACACACATACATACACACACACACACACACACACATATATATATATATATATATATATATATATATATATTATACAATATATATATATATATATATATATATATGACTTTATATGTGTATATATATATACATATATATGAATAAATTATTATGTAAACATATATATATATATATATATATATATATATATATATATATATATATATATATATATATATATATAAGGGTAAGGGTGTGTGTATATATATGTGTCTGTGTATGTTTATATCGTGTAACTGATATAAAATATTTTGATTTACTCTCACATGAAAGCCGAAAAATACTTTAAGAATTATGACTTTAAATTTTGTTTCTGTTTCCATTCCAGAGCAAATTGGACGCCCTGCAATCAAAAAACCTTATTGGGGATGGAGTGAAAATTACGGCAGAATCTGGAAGTTGCGAATGGAAGTTTAATAATCACAAAATGACCAATTTAAAAGCTCAAGATAGAGACGACTGTCGAAATCTAACCGAGGTCCTTTGCGTCAATAGCTGTAGGAGGAGATGTTGATGATGATGAATAATTTAGGATGACATCAATTTCATTGAAAGAAAAATAACGAACTGGAATCAAATTGCAATAAATAAACGTAAGAAATCTGAAATAATTCCTCCATTTTAAGCTAAAAATAGCACAATTGATAAAATCAAAGATTCTTTAGCTCCTGATCCTGCAAAACTATGACGATTCGGTAGATAAACTCTTTTCAACGTTATTTCCTACTGGCATAAGAGTTACGATTGGTTGTTTGTTACTAGAGGGGGCACTCAGTAGAGAGCGTACCTTCGCCACGCCAAGCAGACTTATTTTCTTTTTAACCGTACTGCGTATTTATAGTTCAATGTAATTTCTTAAAATTTCATGGATTTGTCCTCGGGTCATACCCCATATGTCCAATATTTCGTTGAAATTGGTTTTGTAGTTTTTGCGCCACGCTGTTAAAAAATATCAAAATATTTGCCATTTACTTATCAATGCAATTATCTTCAAATAAATGTTGCGCAATTTTACTTCGATGTACTTTATTTAAATTGTTACAGATTCGCCCTTGGATCATACTCAAAACGCCTACAAAGCTTGGTAAAAATTAGGCACAGTGGTTTATTTGTAAAACTGGTTACAAACAAACAATCAAATAAACTAACAAACAGACAACGATGACGACATACTTTTTTCAGGTTGAAGGCAACTAGACAAAGGCAAATGAGACTTCACCAAACAAATAACAAGCGATGAGAAAAAACTCATCTCCTTCAGCAGCTGATATTGGATTTCTTATTTATTCATTTATTTATTTATATATTTATTTTGTTAATCCGTACGGCATCAGAAAAATCAATGCAAATCTATCAAAATAATAAAAAGGAAGTTTAGAGGTAAATTAATACTTCGAGTTCTATAGCGGGAAAATTCTATTACAGGCAAATAGGTCATAACTAATATCTCGTTAATATCCGCACCAGATGACTAGCTAAAT
>NC_090739.1:66535216-66540216 GCF_036898095.1 Palaemon carinicauda
TTATAGGGCGTGGAAGATAACGCATACTACCTTGCCAACATTCATATGTATTCTTATCTATAAGTAATTTAGTTATGTCTATCTCCTCTAATTCATGGTGATAATGAAACCCTATCTCAGTTAGTCCTATAAGTCTCCCAAACACGCGAAGACAGAATCCCTCTAGTCCCTCAAATGTTAAAATAACGTTTGGAATTCCTTATAATGAATATCAAAATAGTTAAGAATTGTCTATGAGAGATTAATTTCCACTCAAGAATGCAGGCTTCCGCCTCGGTAGCTTATTTCTTGAAAAAGCTTCTCTTTCCCAGAATCAGTTAAGACCGTAGGCGTATTTGAAGTCTGTGTGACAGCTATGTGCGAACGTGATTAAGGTTAGGGTTAATTCGGTCGACCTTTTGCTCGACATTGACCTAGACCTTGACCTAGGACTTTCAAAATTGAATCACTTTCACGTCTCAACATAGCAATTATCCCCTGGAAGTTTCCCTACTCTTTGAAGAAAACTGTGTCCAGGAAGTTGTTCACAAACAAACAAATAGACAAAAGGACAATCAGAAAAAATTGGGGTGGAAATAACCTCTTCCTAATTCGTTGGCGTAGATAATAAAGTTTTTTTCTTCTCTAAACAAGAAATCAAAATAATAAGGTGTTTTTCTTCTTGGTCATAAATTGGAAAAATCGTTTATGTTCTATTTTAATTGCAGCTTCTGTAAGAGAATATTTTATCACAGAGTTGTGAATCTTTATGTAGATTTACCAAAAAAGTAAAAAAAAAGCAATCCTTCCCAGATATGTTTTTGGTAAATTCCAGTTCAAGGATAATAGAGATGAGTACACTTCATTAGATACAAGACTGTTCTTTTAATTCTTTGTGAATGCAAAAATAAAGTATATATACTTCTTAGATGTGATTATTATACTAGGTTAATTGAAATGTATTTGCCTTTTGTAAGAAGTTGTCATTTGCCGTTTGGCAGTTTATTTATAGGAAATAATTTTTGTGCTTACTCTATTTTTATAAGAGTATTTATTGCATTATATTCACATGGGAATTGAAAAAAAAACAAGCATTTGATACAATTTAACGAGAAAATCATTATGATTGAAAGGAATAATGTTATCCAAGAAATATTCTGCAAACAAGCTCACCATTCGAAGATGGTATTAGTTGTGAAATCGTCAAATGGTCCTAAATATTGGTATTTCATGATCCACAGTAGTTATTTTTCATTTGGTAAAATCGGTTCAATAACGCATACGGTAGAACATAATTATGTAAACTATTATTATTATAAAGTTTCAGTTCAGAGAATCATGATGAATAAAAGAAACAGCGTTATTCAGGAGATAATCTGCAAACAAACAAACCCTTTGAAGATGCCATTTGTTGAATTCCATAGAAGTTCAGTAAATATATAAAATCTTATTACCCATTTGTATATCATTATCTATAGTACATATATCCTATTCAATAAAATCAATTAAATAAATCAAATAGTAAATGCCAATTCTGTAAAAAAAATAGATATGAACAAAATCAAATATTCATTCGAAAATATATAAAGAAATAAAACAATACCATTGCGAGATAGAGAAAACGCCAGCACAATGCTATAACTACTATTTCACATACACTAAACTATAATTTATCTTCTCGTATATTGGAATGTAAAGAGAACTATAATTCATAAGCCATAAGTTTACCGTTGCCAGATTTATAAATAAAAGTTGTTATTTATTCATCCAGAAAATTACACTGCCGAATTGAATAACAACAATTCTAGCGTTTCCTAAATGATAATAACAATAGGAGATTGCACATTGATTACAAATAGCATTCAGTTGTTTTCTTTGTGGAAAACATGTATTTTGTTGAACAGTGTATATCTATATCTTTATCTATATTATATCTATATCTATATCTGTATCCACATTTACATATATATATATATATATATATATATATATATATGTATATGTGAATATATGATATATATGCATGCATGTGCATATAAATATATTTATATATATATATATATATATATATAAATATATACATATATGTATATACATATAGTATATATATATATATATATATATATATGGATATATATAACTTATATGCGTGTATGCGCGTACATATAAATACATACACACATACACACACACATGTATATATATATATATATATATATATACATATACATATATATATATATATATATATACACGCATTTATATAAGTTATATGCGTGTAAGTGCGTACATATAAATACATACTTATATATATATATATATATATATATAGACAAGTATATATATATATAATATATATATATGTATATATATGTGTGTGTGTGTGTGTGTGTGTAATATGCGTATATCTAATAGTTGTCGTTTGTGTATTTTGTTTGCCTTAAATAATCGTTGCACAATTTATTAGCATTATGGCTTTAAACCCACACATTATCATAAACATAAATAAAAACAAAATGTAAAAGATCAAAACGGTTATTTCATAGCTAAAGGTATTAAGCGAGTCAGTTATCATAGGTCACGGGCTTCGCTAGCATAAAGAACACACACACTCCCACTACCAAAGGGTTTTTACATAACGTCTGTTTCTGCAACTTCATTCTGATGTTTCTTCGCAAACGTAAAGAGAAGCATATGAAGTTCCATTCGATTCGAGAAGTGCAACAGAAAAATAATATGGTATAATGACCTATTATTAAGAGTCATTGTAAATTGGAGAAGACTGTTGTTATTCAGTGGAAGAGGGTGTTAATTAGTGCTAGGCTGATTCGCAAATGGTTCGAGACATATTTATTCAATTCTCTATAGCATTTTATTTCTATTCTGCTACTCCACGTAAATTCCCTGGAAATGTATAATTAATATTTCAGCTATTGTATTGAAATCGTAATTATAGTAATTTAGTTAAAAATCCCCGTAATAAGGTTGTAATTCTAGAACACATTATATTAAAAGAAAAAAAAATTAAACTGAAATAAAAATTCCTTTCCCTTTGACATTTCAGTCACAGTTGCGATGTAATTATTCTCTCGCGAGGCGAAATAAAAATTCCTTTCCCTTTGACATTCAGTCACAGTTGCGATGTAATTATTCTCTCGCGAGGCGTAAAAACTGTTTTTTTTTTATGATTATGCTACATACACACAAGAAAATCTGCTATTACTAGAATAGTGGCATTGAGGAGAGAGATACAGCTTCCACGACACCAACCACAGAGGACTGTCCACTTAGTCTGGTGCACCGGAGCTGAAGATTCCCGGAGTTATCCGCAATTGCAAACGGGATGGTTTGTGCTTAAAACTCACAGTTCAAAATACAATTATTTATGAAAAATTAACTATTTCCACTTATTCCCGCTCAGCTAACTTCTCCCCATACATTCCTTTAAATATGCCGAAAGTCTCTGTTATGATTTAAAGTAAGTTCACGTCTGACATGTACAAAGCGTTACAGTTATCATGATTGTACCCAACGGTTTATATGCTGTGCAATTTTCTTGTTATCATTTGCAGGAAAGCAAAATATTTTGAAGTATAGCTTCACTGCCAAAGTTATGAACTCATTACTGTGTTCCATCAAAGAGCATATTTTATGTTTAAATATCCTATTGAACCAATGAGATCATGTCATCCAATTTCAGAAAGTATTTAGAATGAGGATAATTTTTGTGCCAGGAATGTCTACCATTTCTGGTGATCACCCATCCAAGTATTAGTCAGACTTTATGCTTAGCTTCCCATATCGGTGGATTAGCAGTAGAGCGAATGTTATTAATCTAGTATAAGCATACATGTATACATACATACATACATACACACCCATATAAATAAATATATAAATATATATATATATAGGCTATATATATATATATATATATATATATATATATATACAGAGAGAGAGAGAGAGAGAGAGAGAGAGAGATTATAATATACACACACATATGTCTGTATGTTTGTGTATGCGAGCGCGCGCTTGTGATCAGACAAAGAGAGAAGTTTGTATTGGCATTTGTGGTATTTGTTTCTATCTTTCTTTGTGATTTATCAACACATATAGTAAAACAGGTCTTTCGTTAGCGAACTATCCTAAACAGAATAAGAAAAAATTTTCGACTGAAAAAAAAAAAACACCAGTGTTGTATATATGAGCTCAAAATTCCAATTATAACAAAACAAAGTAATTACTTCGTAAAACGGAAATATCAATCTATATCTATCTCCATCATTAATTCTGGAACAAAATAACGTATCAAAGCTACAGCTTTCTTCGAACACATTACAATTCAATCTGCATTGGAGGCGTCTCTTTAATCTTGTATAAAGTAGCATATCCTTTAAAGGTCTCTAACACCGTAGTCTGCACGTGACGTCATTGAGTAGCTCGCAATGGGTATTGAGTAGTGACGTTGATGCCAGTGACGTCATCAATCTGCAACGGAACTGACGTCATACAACGTGGGTGGAACTCTGTGGAGGTGGCGTGGAGATGTCTGATGTCGATGCTGGCGTTGGATCCATAAAACATTACAGTTGTTGAGAAATATTATATATTTATTATTCTTGTTTGAATAACTTAGCATTAATATATATATATATATATATATACATATATATATATATATATATACATATATATATATATATATATATACATATATATATATATATATATATATATATATATATGTACATATACTGTATATATATATATATATATATACACTGTATATATATATATATATATATACACACACAAATATATATATATGTGTGTATATATATATATATATATATATATTTATATATATATGTATATATACATATATATGTATATATATATATATATATATACATATATATATATACATATATATATATATATATATATATATGATAAATTTTGCACATTTTTACGTGTTTTTCATATTCCTTCGTGGCCGAATGGGTTAGTCACTGTCT
>NC_090739.1:66547716-66563666 GCF_036898095.1 Palaemon carinicauda
TCTCTCCTGGTACCCACTTCTCTGGAGTGTTGTACGATCTTACCATAACATCAGACAAAGGTAAAAAATGTCTTACATTAGGAAGCTTTGCTACTTGTTTATACCCTTTATCTTCTAAATCACTTTGCAAACTTGGATACAACAAATCTAACTTACACCTTATCCTCCTCCCCATCAACAAATTTGCGGGTGTCACGCCTGTTGTGCTGTGCGGCGTTGTTCTATAAGACAATAAAAATTTTGACACATGCAAAAATATATTACCTGAATTCGCTTTTCTACACTTCATATTGTGTTTAAACGTTTGGACAAATCTTTCAGCCTCTCCATTAGTAGATGGATGATATGTAGCTGAAAATGTATGCTTTATACCATTGACATTACAAAATTCTTTAAACTCTTGTGAGGTAAACTGTGGACCATTATCTGTAACAATTCTTTCTGGAATTCCATGCGTTGAAAAAATTTGCATTAACTCTTTTATTGTGGCGTAAGACGTTGTTGTCTTCATTGGGATAATTTCTGGCCACTTACTGTAAGCATCTACTACTATCAAAAACAAATAATTCAAAAAAGGACCTGCAAAATCTATATGCACTCTTTGCCATGGATACCTGGGTAACTCCCACGGGTGCATTCTAGCAAATTGAGGATTGTTCTGTTGCATAACACAATTCATACAATTCTTTATATAACATTCCACATCTTTATCTACACCTGGCCACCATACAAAAGTTCTCGCAATTGACTTTGATCTTACAATACCTTGGTGATCAGCATGTATTTCAGACAAAACCTTATTTCTCAGTGAATCAGGAATAACTACCCTGGAACCTCTCATCACTATTCCTTGTGTCACACTCAGTTCATACCATATATCTTTATACGGTTTACAATTTTCCTCCTTTCCACATAAGTCCCTACCTGTCATTAAACTCTCCAAAACCTTACTAAGTACTGGGTCTTGCTTGGTACTGTGTGCTACATCTTTTGCAGTTATTGATACATCATAGACAGAAATTAACAGAACACTGTCATCATACTCTTCTGGAGCCTTGTCTACGGGTAATCTGAATAAAGCATCTGCATTACCCATATTTGATGTTGGACGGTATTCTATATCATAGTGGTACGCTGCTAACGTAACTGCCCAGCGTTGTAGTCTTGCAGCCACCAACGTAGGTAAACTTGCTTTTGGACCCAATATTGCTAATAAAGGTTTATGATCTGTAACAAGTGTGAACTTTTTCCTACCATAAAGATACATATGGAATTTTTTAACTCCATAAACTAATGCTAAACCTTCCTTTTCTATTTGAGAGTAATTCCTTTCTGCCTTGTTCAATACTCTAGAAGTGAATGTAATTGGTTTTTCTGTTCCATCTGGCATTACATGAGATAATACTGCACCTAGACCTATGTTTGATGCATCACATACTAATTTAACTGGCAAATCCATTTGATAATGTACTAAGAATGTAGGTGATGTTATTTCCTGCTTGATTCTTTCAAAAGATTCCTGACACTCTTTTGTCCACTTCCATTCTACACCCTTATTCAACAGATTATACGATGGATGTGCAATTGTAGACAAATTCTGAATGAAATTCCCATAAAATGTTACTAAACCTAGAAATGATTGTAATTCCTTAACATTTTCTGGCACTTTTGTTGATTGTACAGCTTTAATCTTCTCTTTAGTTTTGTGAATACCCTTGCCATTTATTACAAAACTTAAGTATTCCACTGAATCAACTTCTAAAATACATTTGTTCTTATTTACTCTAATATTATGTTCTTTCAACTTCTTCAGAACTGTTCGCAATCTTTCTCTATGTTCTCTTGTGTCTTTACCCGCAATTAAAATATCATCTATAAAAATGAATACTCCTTGCATTCCTGAAAAAATCTTATCCATAGTTTGTTGCCATATAGCTGGACTACTTACAACTCCATAAGGTAATCTCTTTGGCCTAAACAAACCTAAGGATGTATTTACTGTACATAATTCTTGTGAAGTTTCATCCATGGGAAGCTGTTGAAATGCTTGTCTTAAATCTAATTTAGAAAAAACACTGCATCCTGACATAGTTGCAAACATGTCTTTCGGATTTGGTAAGGGATGTTGAGCTACTTGCAGTTGTGGATTTAACGTTACTTTGTAATCTCCACATAACCTAACCTGTCCACTTTCCTTCTCAATAGGAACTAATGGTGTAGCCCAATCTGAATATGTAACCTTTTCCCAGGAACCTTCACTTTCTAATCTCCTGATTTCTGTTTCAACTGCACTTTTCAATGCATACGGTACTGGTCTCGGAGCAAAAAATCTAGGAGAACTGTCAAGTTTCAAAACTAAAATTGCCTTTGCGTTCTTTACTGTACCTATTTTATCTTCAAATACGTCTTGAAACTCTGATATGATATTATCCATAGACATTTCATTTTTGTTTTCATCTTGTCTACCTGCAACCTTCAAAATACTAGGCCAATCTAACTTCAAATACTGTAGCCAATCTAAACCTAGCAAAGTTTGTCCATTACCTTTTACTACTGTTAATGGCATTCTCTCTAATTTCTGTTTTTTGTACTGTACTTCTACGTTCGAAGCACCTATTACCTGAATATCAAAACCATTATAACTTTTTAAAACTCTATTTGTACCTTCTAATAACAAATTAGGAATGCTTTTAGTCATTTTCTCAGACATAATTGATACATCGGCTGCTGTGTCAACTTGCATCAAAATTGGTTTACCATTTATTATTACTTCTACCATGATATGTTTCTTTGCACCTTTGTTGATTGAGTTTATGCGAAACGCAAAATCAGTTTCTGAACTAACCTGATTATCATGAACATTTTCCTCATTATTCTCTTGACCCATAGTATCAACTGTAGCATTTATTTTCTTTGCGTACTGTTTAGAGAATCTACAAGCAGTTGCAAAATGACCCAGCTTTCTGCAATTCTGGCATGTCTGTCCAGTAGCAGGGCATTTCTTTGCTTCGTATGCAAGATGATCAGTTTTACCACACCTAAAACACTTGGGTTTTTCCTGTTGTTTCTGTGTATAAGTCTGATTCTGATATTTATGAACATTGGTGTTAGGCACTTTTGTATGACTAGGCTTTGACATATTCCTTCTCTGATTCTCATTGGTTTTCCACTTAGAACCTACTGTATTAATTTTAGAATTTTCCATTCTATTGCTTGTAGAACTACCTATTATATTACTTTGCCTATTTGATGTTTCTAAAGCTATGCCTGTTATCAATACCTTTTCTAATGTTAAATCTTTATCTTGCAATAATTTCTTTCTTAGCTCTTCTGATGTACAATGTGCAATTACTTGATCTATGATAACATTTTCTAACTCTAGAAATTCACATGAAACAGCTAAATTCTTTAGTCTAGTCACAAATGCATCTAAACTTTCATTTTCTTTCTGATAAGCCTGTGCTGAAAACTGGTATCTTTCAAAAAATTTATTGACCTGAGGAGCAAAATATGTGGTAAGAGCCTTAATTGCAGCTTCACTTGTGTCATCTGTAGGCTGCAAAGTCTTAAACACTTCCCAAACTTCCCTACCTGCTGTATGAAGTAATAATGCCTTCTTTTGTGCATCCTTCATGTTCCCTAATGCTTCTAAATAAATCTTAAATTCCTCACACCACTGTTGCCATCGTGTTGCAACAGAATTAGACTCAGCAGTGATGCTGAAACCTTGTGGGTGTTCAATATTAAAAGGTATTTTGTTTGCTTACCTTAATAACTGTGGTAGGTTAAGCTACTGTTCTGCAGTCACAAGTGTACTTCCTACCTACCCAACTTTAAATTTCACCCTTTTGTGTATTTGATGAAATTCTTATTCTGCTGCTGGTAAAATCTTCATTGGGCGATTTTACTCTTGTCCCCTACTGTAAAAACGGAACTTCTCTTGTGCTGGCCCTCCTTGTGCATAGGGTCCCATGCTTCTCCCTGCTTGTCCGTCGTCCAAAACGTCGCCACTGTGGGATTTGGTACTTTGGTAGGAAGTTCTATTAACCATAATAATTACCTGGAACATAGATGAACAATCGTTAGTAATTTTTTCTCAGCTGATCCCATCTGATGTCGTCGCTGTGGGATTTGGTACTTTGGTAGGAAGTTCTATTAACCATAATAATTACCTGGAACATAGATGAACAAGCGTTAGTAATTATTTCTCAGCTGATCCCATCTGATGTCGTCACTTTTGGCTTGATGGTTAATAAGACGTTGGTATTCTAAAAATACATTTACTGTATAAAAGACTACATTGTACTGTTTACTCTGTAACAGCTGACTCCCAAGTGTATGTGGAGCGTCTTACACAATCTGACAAACCAAAACATTGCTAAACAAAAGAGCATCGCTCTGAAAAGACTTAAATCCTACTCCAGTACAAATCATAAAGAATCACATCATATCTTTGAGGTAATCAACAAATGTTTGAATCCTAATACCAAAACAAACCATTACTCTTATGTACAAAGCATAACATGTCTTATTCATGCAATATGATGCAATGTTGCGCAATACCTGCAACACTTGAAATAATATAGTACATTACAATAATACATAACAGTATGAATACCAGGCAAGCTAATATAGTGGTCTCGCCCTATATTAAGTAAAGCATAGTTTGTAAAGAACCACTGCGTCAATATGAAATATCGACCAGTTCTCCGCACAATACTTGTATTGGACAAAGGTTTATATCCGCATAGGAGGAAACTAGTAAAACCGCCATCGTCCCCATATGGGACGGGGTCCTCCCGTTAAGGGAAAGCATAAACCAATGCAACATAGCTTGCATAAAGGAACAATTCTATTAGAATTATCCCAGATAAGGTACATAGAATGAATGCTCAATTATACCAATAAATTGACACAGGTGAAGGAGACGCAAGGTTCTCAAGAACAAGTTCATTGACAGACAATAAACAGACAGGTTAACCACAATTATATATATATATATATATATAAGAAGAGGATAACCCAAAACTTTAAGCATAAGTATGATAGTAAACAGAACTTGTTTATCTGAAGGAAAAAAAAAAAACATTAAATGCCACTTTTAAGATACCGAGGTATCAAAGTCATAAAAGTCTGTATTACAAATCAATCACATTAGCGTTAGAAACGCTCGGCACACATGTCTGCACTTATGCTAGGTTCACCTTTGGAAATAGAACAGTCTACATGGGCAACTCAGTGCTCTCACTTAGTTTGTAGTACAGTATGTAACTACAGACTCACCCTGGAATTAATCGTCCCAATTAAAACCACTGTTCCTTGCAGAGTTAAACAGTAGGGTTAACGACGCGACCCACTGCTACCACAGATCTCTTTAGCTCCTCTACTTGCTTCGCATAGTGGCGAAAGAACACTCTGGAAGACTTCCAGCCAGTGTATGAACGGAGATGTTCAAAATCCATACAATTAAAGAAATTTAAGGATGAGGCAACTTTCCTCGAATCGTGACCTGCGGGTGTACTGTCAGGATCCGCTCTGCGAATAAATTATGTGATTTTCGCTCTGAGTTGATTCAGAGATATATTTGAGCCTGATGTTTCTCCCCTGAATATTTGACCACCCTTGAAGTCTAAAGTTCTATGAAGATAGACCTTTAGGCATTCTACTGGACATAGAGATGCATCTTCTTTCAGAGGGCAGATTCTCCAGGGACCCCACCTGTTGGTGGGTAACTCATTCTTGGCGAGAAACGTAGGATCCGGAAACAGGTTCAGTTCTCCCCCATCCAGGAACTGAACACGACCTGCCTCTCTCGAGAGGGCTACAATCTCACTAACCCTGGCCCCGGACGCGAGTGCAAATAGGAAAATAACTTTTTGTGTCAAATCCTTTAACGCACACTCTTCATTGTTCAACAGAGAAGCGAAATGAAGAACTTTGTCCAAAGACCATGAAATGGGCTTTGGAGGTGCTGAAGGTCTGAGCCTAGCGCAGGCTTTCGGAACTTTATTAAAGAACTCATTACCTAGGTCGACCTGGAAGGCATATAGAATGGGTCTTGTCAAAGCAGACTTACACGCTGAAATCGTGTTAGCTGCCAATCCTTGACCATGGAGGTGGATGAAGAAAGATAAGCAGAAGTCTGTCGAGATCTCCTGCGGATTCTTCGCCTTGACAAAGGCCACCCATTTTCTCCAAGATGACTCATATTGCCTTCTAGTAGATTTGCACTTATATTCCTCTAGGAAGTCTATGCTGGCTTTCGAAATCCCGAAACGCTTTCTCACCGCTAGGGAGAGAAAATCATGAGCTGCAGGGTCCGGGTTTTCTGTAATGAAGCGCAGACAGTCGACTTCTGGACTCGCTGGGTCAGAACTGGATCTGGTAGCGGCACAAACTTTAGCTGTAGTTCCAATGCCAGGGGGAACCACACGCTGTTCGGCCACTTGTGGGCTACTATTGCAGCTACACCCTTGAAGGATCTCAGTTTGTTGAGGACCCTCAACAGAAGGTTGTGATGAGGGAACAGATAAATCCTGGGCCCTCTGTTCCAGTTGAGGGACATCACGTCCACTGCTTCCGCTAAGGGTTCCTCGTACGGGGACACGTACAGGGGCAACTTCTTGTTGTCTTTCGTCGCAAAGAGGTCTATCTGCAGTTCTGGGACTTGATTCAGAAGGAAGGAGAATGATCCTGCATCTAAGGACCATTCCAACTCTATCGGTGTGAACCTGGTTAGAGCGTCCGCTGTCACATTGCGGACTCCTTGAAGGTGAACTGCCGACAGGTACCACTTCTTCTTTTCCGCCAATCGGAAGATGGCCAACATCACCAGGTTGAGAGGTGGTGACCTCGATCCTTGTTGATTCAAGCATCTCACAGCTACCTCGCTGTCCATCACCAACCTTATGTGGATCGAGTGACGCGGGGAAACTTTCTTTAAGGTAAGGAGCACTGCCATAGCTTCTAGAAAGTTTATGTGAAAGGTCTTGAATAGCTTGGACCAAGTCCCCTGGACTTTTTTCCGATGAGAGTGACCTCCCCATCCCTCCTTCGAGGCGTCTGAGTGAATCGTCACCGACGGGGGAGGTGGCTGAAGAAGAACCGACTTCTTTAGAAGTCTGGCTTGGGACCAAGGCCTGAGAAGAGTACGTAGCCGAAGCGGAACTGGTCTTCTCAGATCTCTTCTCACGTTTGATGCATAACTTCTCCAAACTCCGGTTGCATCCTTTAGCTGTGCTCTTAGCACTGGGTCTGTCACCGAAGCAAACTGGAGAGAGCTCAGTACCCTCTCCTGTTCGCGTCTTGATATCCTTTCGGAATCTAGAAGTCTCTTGACAGAACCCGCTATCTCCTTCCTTTTCTTCGCCGGGATGGAGAAACGGTGTGACAAAAGGTCCCAGTGGATTCCCAGCCACTGGAAGTTTTGAGATGGAGAAAGTCGAGACTTTTTTCTGTTGATCTTGAAACCTAGGTACTCTAGGAACTAGATCACTTGACTGGAAGCTTGCAAGCATTCTGTCTCGGATGCTGCCCACACCAACCAGTCGTCCAGGTAGGCTACTACCTGAATTCCCTTTAGGCGTAATTGTTTGAGAGCTACGCTCGCAAGCTTCGTAAAAATCCTTGGGGCTATGTTTAGCCCGAATGGCATGGCTCTGAAGGCGTATAGTCTTCGTTGTAGCCTAAACCCTAGGTAGGGGGAGAGTCGACGGTTGATTGGAATGTGCCAATAGGCGTCTGACAAGTCTATAGACACGGAATATGCCCTCTTGGGCAGTAAGGTCCTTATGTGTTGCAGTGTTAGCATCTTGAATTTGCAATACACTATGAACTTGTTGAGTGGCGACAAGTCCAGAATGACTCTGAGCTTTTCCGAGTCTTTCTTGGGAACACAAAATAGCCTCCCTTGGAATCTGATGGACTTCACCTTTCGGACCACATTTTTCTCCAACAGTTCTTGAACATACTCCTCCAGAACGGGGGTGGAGTGTTGGAAAACCCGAAGGCCCGGGGGTGGAGTGCTGTACCAGCTCCAGCCCAGTCCATTCTTGAGTAGGCTGTGGGCCCAGGGATCGAAGGTCCACCGATCCCGAAATTTCATCAGTCTCCCTCTAACCGGTATCATCCCACTTGGACTGCCGTCCCGAGGTCTTGCCTCCCTGACCACGACCACCCCTGAATCCCTTTCCCCTTGAGGGGCACCCAGACGAGCCTCTGGCTGCCCCTCTAGGCTTTGCTCGAAAGGAAGTAGACTGCCCTTCGAACGATGGGGTGACTGCCGTGGACTGTGTCGACACGGCCTGGGGTACCCACTGAAAAGTGGTCGGGGTTTGTGCCACAATCTGGGGCACTGGAGGCAATGGCAATTGCAGTTGTTGTTGGTGTCTAAAAGGCTTGGCTGGCCGAGACGGTAGCCTAGTCCTCATAGTCTTCCTCTTTGGTTGAGGACCCTCATCCGGGGAAGACTTTCTTTTGATAGCCAGGCCCCACTTCTGGAGAAGGTTTCTATTCTCCAAGGCGGCCTTATCAACTACTTCTTTGACCAAATCGGTAGGGAAAAGGTCTTTGCCCCAAATGTTGGAGGAGATTAGTTTCCTTGGCTCGTGCCTCACCGTAGCCGAGGTGAACACGAACTTCCTACAAGCTCTCCTCGCCTTGACGAAGCCATAAAGGTCCTTCGTCACTGTGGCCAAATGAGTCTTGGCCACCACCATGAACATTTCATGGACCTTGGGGTCACTTGCCATCGTCTCAAGAGTAGTCTGAAGAGACATTGAGGCAGCCAGTCTTTCTTTTGTCTCGAACTCTCTCTGCAAGAGAAAGTCAGACAGCTTAGGGAGGTCCTCGCCGAACTGACGTCCGGCGATATCAGCCTCCGACTTCCCAACTGAGAACGTAAGATGGACGTCCTTCCAGTCTTTGTGGTCCATAGGTAGGGCCAGCGACAAGGGTTTACACTCCTCCAGGGAGGGGCAAGGCTTGTCGGCCTCGACTGCTTTTAGTACAGCCGCAAACCCTTTCTGTAAAAAGGGGAAGGCTCTAGCAGGAGAGGACACAAAGGAAGGGAGCTTCCTGCTCAATGCAGCTACTTTTGAGTTAGAGAAGCCCCTCTCTTTCAACGAGGATGAAAGCAGAACTTGAGCCTTAGTATGGTCCATCACTATGACCTCCTTCGGCTCTGGCTCCTCCTTTGAAGCTGGTTCCTTCCTCAGCCGGACACATGGTTTAGCATCTGAGCACAAGGGAAGGTCTTTCACATTGAGCCTTTTCTGGGGCCCATGTGATTCTGCAAGGCTCTGCATCCGCAGTTCCATTGCAGCCGCCTTCTCCTGATTCTCCTTCTACATTTGTTGGATCATTCCAACAATAGAAGAGAGGGCCTGTCCCAGCTCTACTGGGAGACCGGCCGATGTTGAGGGAATAGGCTCCGGAATCTGAACCGGAGTAGCCGACACCTCGTCGACCTCTTCCTCTACGACGTCCGGGGCTTGAACTTCATCCTGGCCTTCTGCCAGGAGGTCTTCTTCCAAACGCTCGTCCACGTCAGACATCCTGTCATCTAACTGGATGTCTTGCATCGCGACCGCGACTTCAGCATCCACCTGGATCTGACTTTGGGGGATCTCCTCTTGAGGCTGGGGAATCACAGCATCAGCTGATGCCTTAGGGAAAAGATACGCCCTCATCTTCTCACTTGGAAGATAAGGGCCAGAAGTGTTCTTTTGGAAGCCCCTTACCCAGGTACGAAGCTTCTCCCTTGCTATATCCCTTGATTCCGCCGTCTTAGGGGAATCAAAGGCCTCAGTAATCAGGTTAGTGCACACAGTACATACCTGAGGGTCCCAATACTGGAGATCATCCTTGGAGACAGCGCATGCTGCGTGTCTCCTACAAAACTCATGTCCGCAGAGATTCTTGCTGCGGACGTTGCAGAAAACATTTCCGCACTTCGGAAGGTCCTCCTGTAAAGAGAAGAAATTTCCATGAGTATCAAGTGAACTATGTATCACTGGATATGCATAGTATAGCATAACAATTCAGAAAGGAAAGACACACACTTGTGTTTCCCTCACAACCCATTGTTGCAGCCTTCCAGATAATAAAATCAAATGGTTAATCTCTTCTAGAGTAACCAATGCAAAGTTTCCAGAGGAAACAGGTGGAGCTCACACCTAAGCAATGATTTTAAAATCCTGGATAATAGACAGGAAAGAACTCACTTTCCTATCTGTAGGGCAACAGCAAAGGACTTGTGCAAGAAAACACAAAAGTGTTAGAAGACACAGTGCTGTACCAAAACCCATACTATAGTTTTCTTCTTAAAGTATATGTTATACTGAAGAATACTGGTACAGTATAGGAGGTTACGTGCCGGCCGGCACACACCATGACTAGCTTTAAAGTATACTACTTAACAGCTATAAGGCGGCAGAACGCTGGTTCAAATGCATGTGCCGGCCGGCAGTAAGTGACGGCCGGCAACAGCCAATGCCGGCCGGCAATGACTGCCGGCCGGCAACTACACAAGGTAGTACCCAGCTGCCGGCCACACTCTTGGTGACCGGCAGACAAGGGCTGACATTAGCCGGCCGGCAAAGGTACAGGACCGATGCCAGCCGGCAGCAAAAGAACCAGAGGACTACACCCACCCGGCTGCCGGCCTCATAGGCCGGCAGCCGGGTCGGGTACAGCACTAGAAGAAAAATAGGATGGATGCCGGGATAAGAGTGTACACTACCTCCAAGCCCGGCAATCCGAAAGAGTGCATATAAGGAAGGGGAGAATCTAATTCAGGCTTCCTGACCAATCCCGTCTGGCTCCACAGGCAGGCATGGATGAGGGACCAAGGGAGGTCCGGGCAGCACTCAAAATATAAGACCCTTGCCGGCCGGCAACTCTGCCGGCCGGCAAGGGGCTGAGTCAATTCCACATCCTAACCTATTCTAGGTCCAGATGTAGAACGACGTACAGTACTGTAATGGCTAGGCCATTACGGACATAGAGGGGGAAGGGACAAAAGAGGGTCCTACCAACCTTGCTTTAGTGACAGATCCCCCGCAGCCAAGAAACTTATCTCAGCCTAAGGGAGATCCAAGGGGGGAGGCCAGTAATACTTGCCAGCTCCCAGAACACCAAAGCAAGGAAGGTGTTGCCACTCCCAGGGAAAGAAACTTATCCTCCCCCGAGAACAGCAACAAGGACTAGTCTGGTAGATCACAAAAGAAGGAATCATATCCACAGAAACCTTCGGTAGTGACCTAAGGAGGCTAAGCCACCTTTGTCTGTGTCAGGCTAGCGAGGGAGACTCTACCCCAAGCCAGACAAACACAGACTGAGACTAAAAAACTCAGTTGTTCTGTCCCTCTTTGAACCAGACTTACTGGAACAGGAAGGTACAGTAACACCCCAGTATAGTTTTATCAAAAATTAATTCGGAAAAATCCACTTAGGGATAAGCCCAAGGCTTAAACAGAGGGAAAGGGATTGCATACCTTCTCCGAAGAAAAGAAAGCAACCGGGGAGTATGAGAAAGTATACTAAGGCTCCATAAGCAACTTAGCCTAGGCACCAAGAGAATCGATTACCTAAATCACCGAAACTCACTCGTATACTATCTTGGAAATATTCCACACAATCTTAAATGTATAAAACATAGCCTAAAGCTTCAATAAAATTTTAATACACTCGGAAAAACCAAAATCATGCATGAAGTACTAGGACCAAACGACTAGGCTACATGGCCTAGCGTAGGCCAGAATGGCGAATACTTCGCCAAAATAATACTAAGCACGACAGGAAATCCTATGCAATGCTAAATAGCTAAAATTTATTAAAGCAAAACAACCGGGAATGTCGCTCTGACTAACTAAACTTATACCTAGCGAGCGACAGCGTCCATGACGCCTCCGGTAGGCTACGGCTCTTGTAACAAAGATTAAACCTATTAATCACTCAAAAATTTACCAAGAGCCTACATTTATACATAAAAGACATGGTACTCAACTTATCAGAGGCCGACGAAGACGGAGAAGCCATGAAAAGCAGAATAAATCCAAGATTTGCGAGAAACACAGGAAAAAACACCGAGTTGTTAAGCTACGCAAAAAGGAATACAGATGGCGCCAGGATTGGCGCCAGGCACGCTTACGAAACGGGAGATAAGGAGCCTTGGGAGCAGCTCCCCCTTTTTCTTTCCCGAATTCGTTTCTTGCCAATTGCCCCTACGAGACGAAATCTCTGTCAGAGTGCAGATTGCCATGTGGCGTGTCAAGAATACGTCCTCTGATATGTCGCGATATCCCTTTCATTAGGGATATTCGCTCTAGGAGTTAGAATTCTGGTACCTTAAGGTAAATTCTCGGGGAATATCGCCGTAGTTGTAATATACCCTAGGAAGCTACCCTATAGGAACTTCCATCAGGACGACATGGCTTGAGCCCAAAAATATATATATATAATACATATATATATAATATATATATATATATATATATATATATATATATATATATATATATATATATATATATATATATGTGTGTGTGTGTGTGTGTGTGTGTATGTGTGTGTATGTTGACAGACACTTGCTCTTTATTATATAGGAGAGATTATTAAGTCCGATGTTTTTGAGTTTATCATTCGTCTTCTTTATTGCAAATCTTGATCATAATTTTGGGCGTGCTTTTTTTATTATTATTTCATCTTCTCCCCAATCATGTTCATTATTCTATCTCTTTTTCCTGGTATTTGTTTTCCACCAAGAAATACTTCGAGTCCAAAAGATCTTCTTTGGCTCTTTTTCCCTTGCAATGGTATAAAGAGTTACTGCCATGTTACCGAATTTGACCATGGCCATTTCTTGAGTGATTGTGAGAACTGTTGACACCTCATCTCTTCCACAGAAATGTTGGACCTGATTTTGTTCTACTCCTTCTTCCTTTTCTCGGCTGCCTTGTGTAACATTTAGTTCTTGCCTCTCTTATTCATATTCTTTGACCCCATACGAAGAGCTTCAAAGTACTTGGTGTTCCTTAACTGGTTTTATTTTGCAGTAGGGGTTGCAGTAGTATAAGGCTACGTAAGAGGGTTCTGAGGACTTGACTAAACTGTTTCCTGGAAAATGGTTTCCTAGTGATTATAAAATCATTACAAGTAAGACAATATTTTGGTACTTGTCAAACCATCGACAAAAACTGATATGAAGTTTTGAGTTTCAAAGTTAAATGTTTTTTCAATGTTATTTGTTCATAACTTGATTAAGAAAGAATATGTAATCTAAACAAATCAATAGTAAAGGAGTTTTGAATATTTAAAAATAAATGAGCTTGTTGGATTGCTTTTGAGTACTTTGGAAAAGTGGCATTCGTCCATCAATTGGAGATAGGAAGTTTCAAAGAACTATATTGACGTTACAAACATTATATTTACTATTCCAGTTACTTTTACCATAAAAAATAGCTCAAAAATTTGGAAACAAACAAATGAATCATAATTATAACATTTAACATGAGTCTTTATGAAATGTTCTTTAAAGGATGAGTGTCGATCGTAAAGAAGATGGATAAATTAAACGAGAGATAAGGCACGTTTACTTTCATCTATTGAAATCGGTCCTTTATAATATATTTATCGAATCATGATAAATGAAAATACGTAAGAAAATAAATAACGA
Source organism: Palaemon carinicauda (assembly GCF_036898095.1). NCBI lineage: Eukaryota > Metazoa > Arthropoda > Malacostraca > Decapoda > Palaemonidae > Palaemon > Palaemon carinicauda. Next base: position 66,561,392 of record NC_090739.1, read on the forward strand.
CATTGACATTCCTAATTTCCTAATGTCTATATATATATATATATATATATATATATATATATATATATATATATATATATATATATATATATATATATATATATATTTGCACACACGCACACACACATATATATATATATATACATATATATATATACATATATATATATATATATATATATATATATATATATATATATATATATATATATATATATATATTATATACATATATATATATACACAAATATATATATATATATATATATATATATATATATATATATATATATATATATATATATATATATATATATATACATATATATATATATATATATATATATATATATATATATATATATATATATATATATATAAATATATATACATATATATATATATATATATACACCTGCATATAAATCATCTATCTACCTATCTATCTATCTATCAATCTATCTATCTATATATATATATATATATATATATATATATATATATATATATATATATATATATATATATATATATATATATGTATATATATACATAAATATATAGAAATATACATGAATAAAATTTCATACACATATATGTATTTATGAATATATATAAGTACTGCATATGCATATTACATATGTATACACACATATATATATGTGCTGTATATGTATACATATATACATAAATATATTTACACATATATACGGACATACACGTATATATATATATATATATATATATATATATATATATATATATATATATATATATATATATATGTATATATATATATATATATATATATATATATATATATACATATATATATATATATATATATATATATATATGTATATATATATATATATATATATATATATATATATATATATATATATATATATATATATACATATATATATATATACATATATATATATATATATATATATATATATATATATATATATATATATATATATATATATATATATATATATGTGTGTGTGTGTGTGTGTGTGTGTGGGTGTGCGAGTCCAAACGCTTACACATGTGCGAGTTGAATGCAAATATGGTATATTTTCTTTACGTGGTTTCAAATAGTTATTGAAAAACCTTTATCGAAACATTCCATTAGTTTTCATTTGAACGATAAAAGAGAGGCCTGGCCGTTATCGGAAATATTTGCAGGTACCAATTTCCTCCTTGGGAAGTTTCCAAGATGAAAGTTAATATTGCGAAAGACTTTATTTTAGAGCTGTAGATTAATAGTAATAAAAGTTACAACGTCCCTTAATATTGTATCAAATTGAATGTGATATCGGTATAAATGAAAGTTTTCACATGTATTTTTCTTATCGGGATATCTGATTATTATTATTATTATTATTATTATTATTATTATTATTATTATTATTATTATTATTATTATTATTAGCCAAGCTACAACCCTAGTCGGAAAAGCAAAATGCTCTAAGCTCAAGGGCTCCAATAGGGAAAAATAGCCCAGTGAGGAAAGGAAATAAGGAAATAAATAAATGATGGGAACAAGTTAACAATAAATCATTCTAAAACAGTAACAATGTCAAAACAGACATGTCATATATAAACTATTAACAACGTCAAAAACAGATATGTCATATATAAACTGTAAAAAGACTCATGTCAGCCTGGTCAACATAAAAATATTTGCTGCAACTTTGAACTTTTGAAGTTCTACTGATTCAACTACCCGATTAGGAAGATCATTCCACAACTTGGTAACAGCTGGAATAAAACTTCTAGAATACTGTGTAGTATTGAGCCTCATGATGGAGAAGGCCTGGCTATTAGAATTAACAGCCTGCCTAGTATTACGAATAGGATAGAATTGCCCAGGGAGATCTAAATGTAAAGGATGGTCAGAGTTATGAAAAATCCTATGCAACATGCATAATGAACTAATTGAACGACGGTGCCAAAGGTTAATATCTAGATCAGGAATAAGAAATTTATTAGACCGTAAGTTTCTGTCCAACAAATTAAGATGAGTTTTGCGTCTCCTCGAAATATGAAAACACCAAGAATCTAAAATTCATTCAAACTAAATATTTTCTCATATATTTTTCTTTATTCATTAAATAAAGCACATTACTGATACTGAAAAATCTCATTGGTTCCTTGGGTAGTTCTCGAATATTATTTTTTAGGATTTGATACTGCAAGGAGTGACTACATATATTGAAATGCCAAGCAAGGCCCATATTTATTAAAGAAATTATACAAGAAC
>NC_090739.1:66581666-66586666 GCF_036898095.1 Palaemon carinicauda
ATATATATATATATATATATATATATGTATATATACACACATATATATATATATATATATATATATATATATATATATATATATATATATATATATATATATATATATATATATATATATATGTATATATACACACATATATATATATATATATATATATATATATATATATATATATATATATATATATATATATATATATATATTAGTAATAATAACTATGTATATATGGTATTTATACAAAGTGATATAATTACTTTTGAAGGGATTTCCCTCCTATATCGTGTGTCAGATATAAGACATTCCACATTCCCCCAAAAATCGCGATTACCATTGCAAATTGGGATAAATAGAAAATCTACGCTATCTGAGCGCCATCTGTCAAGGAAATTAGAATACAATTAACTCTTTCGCTTCCATTCTGTCATCCTCTGTCTCTCTTTATTTCGTTATTTTTCTAACTTCCATAACGGTATAGAATTTTTTCTTCTTTCTTCTTAGATTTTTAAGACATCATCGGTACATTCTTTAGACCGAGATGCAGCCTAGATAAGAAGATTAGTATCATGAATATAAGTTTATCTTTTTTTCGAAAATGTGGCCCTTAAAGTAAAAGAATGATATTTCAGACGTTTCTATTAGTGTACTTATAGACGTAAAGGATCATACTAGAGAGAGAGAGAGAGAGAGAGAGAGAGAGAGAGAGAGAGAGAGAGAGAGAGAGAGAGAGAGAGAGAGAGAGAGAATCAGTAGACGGTAGAATAATGATGGTCTTACTCTTTAGAATTTGTTATTCTCGTTGGACCATCATTCACTTCCTAGTCAAACGTTCATTATGATTTGACACGTAATTTGACCTTGTGAAATAGCATTCATGTTTGACGTCTTAATACACGCATTTCAATGGTTCTTTATTAGATCGGTTTAAAATTACTATTATTATTATTATTATTATTACTTGTTAAGCTACATACCTAGTTTGAAAAGAAGGATGCTATAAGCCAAGTGGCCCCAATAGGGAAAATAGCCCAGTGAAGAAAGGAAATAGGAAAAATAAAATATTTTAAGAACAGTAACAACATTAACCTAAATGTTTCATATATAAACCATAAAAACTTTAACAAAACAAGAGGAAGAGAAATTAGATAGACTAGAGTGCTCGAGTGTACCGTTAAGCATAGGAACTTTAACTCAAGATAGTAGAATGCTATGGTACAGAAGCTATGGCACTACCCAAGATTGGAGAACAATGTTTGATTTTGGAGAGTCCTTCTCCTAGAAGAGCTGCTTACCATAGCTAGAGTCTCTTCTACCCCTACCAAGAGGAAAGTAGCCACTGAACAATTACAGTGTAGTAGGTAACCCCTTGGGTGAAGAAGAATTGTCTGGTAGTTTACAGTAAGTGTTGTATATATATATAATATATATATATATATATATATATATATATTTATATATATATATATATATATATATGAAAATATCACAAGCACACGTGATTTTAATTAATGTAAATATCACCCACGAATGGCATTTAATACCGAATTCTATCTTGGGAATATATATCCACTTGGAATTCCTTTTATGGTAACAGCTTCTGGCCGGGTGGGGATTCGAACCACCACCTCTTCGGCTGGAGACTATGCCTGCAGTGACCATGCCGACTGAGCTATCAAGAGAGACTAAAAAGTTTATGACAAGTTCCCCTACATATTCCTGTCGAATTCAGGAATCTGTTCACAGACTTGAAATAAACCCATCTCCACCATGATAGCTGAATCGTGAGTTTGCAACACGTGGTTATTTTAATGAACATATATCACAAGCACACGTGATTTTAATTAATGTAAATATCACCCACGAATGGCATTTAATACCGAATTCTATCTTGGGAATATATATCCACTTGGAATTCCTTTTATGGTAACAGCTTCTGGCCGGGTGGGGATTCGAACCACCACCTCTTCGGCTGGAGACTATGCCTGCAGTGACCATGCCGACTGAGCTATCAAGAGAGACTAAAAGTTTATGACAAGTTCCCGTACATATTCCTGTCGAATTCAGGAATCTGTTCACAGACTTGAAATAAACCCATCTCCACCATGATAGCTGAATCGTGAGTTTGCAACACGTGGTTATTTTAATGAACATATATCACAAGCACACGTGATTTTAATTAATGTAAATATCACCCACGAATGGCATTTAATACCGAATTCTATCTTGGGAATATATATCCACTTGGAATTCCTTTTATGGTAACAGCTTCTGGCCGGGTGGGGATTCGAACCACCACCTCTTCGGCTGGAGACTATGCCTGCAGTGACCATGCCGACTGAGCTATCAAGAGAGACTAAAAGTTTATGACAAGTTCCCCTACATATTCCTGTCGAATTCAGGAATCTGTTCACAGACTTGAAATAAACCCATCTCCACCATGATAGCTGAATCGTGAGTTTGCAACACGTGGTTATTTTAATGAACATATATCACAAGCACACGTGATTTTAATTAATGTAAATATCACCCACGAATGGCATTTAATACCGAATTCTATCTTGGGAATATATATCCACTTGGAATTCCTTTTATGGTAACAGCTTCTGGCCGGGTGGGGATTCGAACCACCACCTCTTCGGCTGGAGACTATGCCTGCAGTGACCATGCCGACTGAGCTATCAAGAGAGACTAAAAGTTTATGACAAGTTCCCGTACATATTCCTGTCGAATTCAGGAATCTGTTCACAGACTTGAAATAAACCCATCTCCACCATGATAGCTGAATCGTGAGTTTGCAACACGTGGTTATTTTAATGAACATATATCACAAGCACACGTGATTTTAATTAATGTAAATATCACCCACGAATGGCATTTAATACCGAATTCTATCTTGGGAATATATATCCACTTGGAATTCCTTTTATGGTAACAGCTTCTGGCCGGGTGGGGATTCGAACCACCACCTCTTCGGCTGGAGACTATGCCTGCAGTGACCATGCCGACTGAGCTATCAAGAGAGACTAAAAGTTTATGACAAGTTCCCCTACATATTCCTGTCGAATTCAGGAATCTGTTCACAGACTTGAAATAAACCCATCTCCACCATGATAGCTGAATCGTGAGTTTGCAACACGTGGTTATTTTAATGAACATATATCACAAGCACACGTGATTTTAATTAATGTAAATATCACCCACGAATGGCATTTAATACCGAATTCTATCTTGGGAATATATATCCACTTGGAATTCCTTTTATGGTAACAGCTTCTGGCCGGGTGGGGATTCGAACCACCACCTCTTCGGCTGGAGACTATGCCTGCAGTGACCATGCCGACTGAGCTATCAAGAGAGACTAAAAGTTTATGACAAGTTCCCGTACATATTCCTGTCGAATTCAGGAATCTGTTCACAGACTTGAAATAAACCCATCTCCACCATGATAGCTGAATCGTGAGTTTGCAACATGTGGTTATTTTAATAAACATATATCACAAGCACACGTGATTTTAATTAATGTAAATATCACCCACGAATGGTATTTAATACCGAATTCTATCTTGGGAATATATATCCACTTGGAATTCATTTTATGGTAACAGCTTCTGGCCGGGTGGGGATTCGAACCACCACCTCTTCGGCTGGAGACTATGCCTGCAGTGACCATGCCGACTTGTCATAAACTTTTAGTCTCTCTTGATAGCTCAGTCGGCATGGTCACTGCAGGCATAGTCTCCAGCCGAAGAGGTGGTGGTTCGAATCCCCATGATATTTATACTAACGGATATAATTTCTTTTGAAGGGATTTCTCTCCTATATCGTGTGTCAGATATAAGACATGGCATATTCCAAAAAAGTCGCGATTTCCATTGCAAATTGGGATAAACAGAAAATCTACGCTATCTGAGCGCCATCTGTCAAGGAAATTAGAATACAATTAACTCTTTCGCTTCCATTCTGTCATCCTCTGTCTCTCTTTATTTCGTTATTTTTCTAACTTCCATAACGGTATAGAATTTTTTCTTCTTTCTTCTTAGATTTTTAAGACATCATCGGTACATTCTTTAGACCGAGATGCAGCCTAGATAAGAAGTGTAGTATCATGAATATAAGTTTATCTTTTTTTCGAAAATGTGGCCCTTAAAGTAAAAGAATGATATTTCAGACGTTTCTATTAGTGTACTTATAGACGTAAAGGATCATACTAGAGAGAGAGAGAGAGAGAGAGAGAGAGAGAGAGAGAGAGAGAGAGAGAGAATCACTAGACGGTAGAATAATGATGGTCTTACTCTTTAGAATCTGTTATTCTCGTTGGACCATCATTCACTTCCTAGTCAAACGTTCATTATGATTTGACACGTAATTTGACCTTGTGAAATAGCATTCATGTTTGACGTCTTAATACACGCATTTCAATGGTTCTTTATTAGATCGGTTTAAATTATTATTATTATTATTATTATTACTTGTTAAGCTACATACCTAGTTTGAAAAGAAGGATGCTATAAGCCAAGTGGCCCCAATAGGGAAAATAGCCCAGAGAGGAAAGGAAATAAGGAAAAATAAAATATTTCAAGAACAGTAACAACATTAACCTAGATCTTTCATATATAAACTATAAAAACTTTAACAAAACAAGAGGAAGAGAAATTAGATAGACTAGAGTGCTCGAGTGTACCGTTAAGCATGGGAACTTTAACTCAAGATAGTAGAATACTATGGTACAGAAGCTATGGCACTACCCAAGATTAGAGAACAATGTTTGATTTTGGAGTGTCCTTCTCCTAGAAGAGCTGCTTACCATAGTTAAAGAGTCTCTTCTACCCCTACCAAGTGGAAAGTAGCCACTGAACAATTACAGTGTAGTAGGTAACCCCTTGGGTGAAGAAGAATTGTCTGGTAATTTACAGTAAGTGTTGTCAGGAGAATGAGGACAGAGGAAAATATTTAAAGAATGTCTTGTGGATTTAATATAAGACAAACCTCCATTCAAAAGA
>NC_090739.1:66589166-66591666 GCF_036898095.1 Palaemon carinicauda
AGAATGTTGTACAGGGGCCCCTAGGGGCTTCTTACTACATTACTCCTTGTAGCATTATATGAAAGCGTTCCTCCTTCACTCTTTAGGAGGAAATACTAATTATTTTGACATTGTTTATCGTTGATTGCAATTTGTCTGAAAAAATATGAGTTGTTACTTTGGGATCGACATAGATTCAGTTACAAAGTGAATTAACGTAGGGCTTGCCATCAAAGGAATTATGTGAAAATAAATCTAATTAATCTGTAGTTGAGGCAAACCTAGATAAATAAGAAATTCTATTTAATGTTGATATGGTTTTATTTAGAAAAGAAAAGCTTGGATTATAGCTATTAGTATAATCAAGCCTAGTGAATTGATAAGAAACAGAATAGAGTATAGAAGGAGAAGGTGGATTATATATATATGATGGAAAGATCGAAAGATTTGTGGATAGATTCTTTAAAGCAGAGGCTAGCGTATAGTAGGTCTAGTCATCAGTGACAACAAATAGGAATAGTAAAATCAGAAAAGGGAAGGAATTGAAGGATGAGAAGATTTCTCAAAATGTAGGTCCAGGTTGTTAGAAAGAGATTTATAACATTATTTGAAGTGAATTAGAAAAAAAAGGTTTAGAGCAACCACAAAAAAATGGACTCCAGTTGATGTAATTTCTGAGGAAATGTATATATAAAAAAATAATAATAATAATCCAAATGAAAATGGATACAAGCGAGAAAGATGTTCTTAGGAAAATATGCTATCGGGATGATGCTCTGAAGAGAAGGTAAATCTATAGATAATTACGTAGAAGTTGAAGGTGATATAAGATATATTATTCAATAGTATTGAAGGTGGCGTATGGAGTTCAGGTGGTGATGATGAAATTAAGTTCGTAAACGTATGGTGAAGAAGATTTTTCGTTTTTACTAAAATGAACAATTATGGTGAATTTGATTAAAAAGAAACAAGTTACTGGAAATAAATATAGATATTGAATTGGTAAGATTCGAATTAAGTAATGGGATATGTAAGCATCTCCAAATGTACACGAATCTTAGGTACTATGAAACCGGTATAAACAGAAGACGTAAGTTTAGTTAATCCGATCTTGGTTATTGAACAAAATATTAATTACATCTGGGAAAAAATGGGAACTTCCCAAAAAAGTTTGTAAGATCAATAATTATAAAATGGTTGGCTTATTGGATAGCAGCCACGCCTCACTCGCTATATACCAGAATTTCATTTCCCAGGTGCCAATGTCTTTGAGCCATGTTTAATTGAAAATTCACCGTGTTTCTGATAATTGCTTCACAGTGGTGGCTACAGCCATGGTAAATAAGGCCATAGAACATATAATTCAATACAAAAGTATTTATCAGGACAAGAAAGGCTAGCACCTCTTTGATGATAACTGTTTATATATAAAAGGTGATTAAAATGCAGGGCATATTACATCATTATCTACCTGTCTATTTGTCTATCTATATATCAATACACACGCACGCATACTTACACACGCGCACACACACATATATATGTATCTATATATATATATATATATATATATATATATATATATATATATATATATATATATATATATATATATATATATATTCAAGGAATAAAATACTTTAGTTGAAATACATGAGTATACATTAAAAAAAAAAAAAAACATTTGAAAGCAAAAACCTTATGTTGCAATGCACTTGAAACACGGAAAGCGTATAATCTGGAGAATTATACCCTCTGAAACAAACACTACGTTTTGCAATACCTTGCAAAACATATACCGGAAACATCGTTACGCCTTGCGAAACTGTTTACTAGAAGCGAAATAGTCACATAAGTTGCAAAAACGATGAAATTCATAACCAGAGAAGTTTTCAACCCCGGAAGGGAGGAAGTTTGTGGAAGAAAAGTTTCCAACAATATTTTCTTATTTTGACTGGTAACGTTCAGTTTTCGCTTAGAAAACCTAAGACGATTATTATTATTATTATTATTATTATTATTATTATTATTATTATTATCATTATTATTATTATTATTATTATTATTATTATTATTATTATTATTATAGAAAATATCAAAACTATTATAAATATTAAAAATAAATTCATTATTAGAATTATTATTTTCACTAAAATTATTCGCAAGCAATTAGTGAAAAATTTAGCTGTAATATTCTTTTCAATTTTTCAAAATCTACCATAACTCTGGAGATCAACTACTACTGCTGAATATAAAAAAAAAATTCTTTAAAAAACAGTTCAAGTCAAAAAGATCCCTTTCAGTAATCTGGGCAATTATGTGTAATAAGCTTATTACTTATTATGGTGCTTAACGCGGAAAAGTCCGTTCAGCTTTTGAGAACAGGAACGTTCTTTTGGGAATTATGTGTTGGAGAAAAACAGTTAAGGATAATTTGATATTTTTCATTCGTTACTCACAATGTAATTTTAAAAAGATATTTTTGAGGGTTTGAACAACTCTCTCTCTCTCTCTCTCTCTC
>NC_090739.1:66599166-66619166 GCF_036898095.1 Palaemon carinicauda
TATTCCCAGAGAATTTTACCTTTAGGTATCCAGAATTCTAACTCCTGGCGCGAATATCCTTAAAATTTCTCCTAAGGATATCGCAATATCAGCGGACGCATTCTTGACACGCCTCCATAGCAATCTGCACCCCTAATAGCGTTTTCGCTTCAAGGAGGATGTGGCAAAATAAAAGGGAGCTGTCCAAAGGCTATCCCCGCTCTCGTAATACTATTGGGAATACAACAGCGCCATTCCCACGATGGCGGACATTCCTTGTAGCATTGAGCGTGGTGTTACAGATACAGTACCACGGGAGGGATACTGTGAAGATCTTTTCTTTTAGAAGAGATGGGTGGGTCCATCAGGACGACATGGCTATCTCACCCAAAAATAGATTCTTCGCTTTGCTCAAAATCCGTTTTTTGGGCTCAAGCCATGTCGTCCTGATGGAAGCATACCAGAGCATTAGTGTATCTGTGGATTTTTATCAGTGCCTTAACCTTATAGCAGCCTTTTCTATGATCAAGGGGACCACATGAGACAAGTGACGTTACCGTTATTCGTCATCATCACTAATCATAACCAATGTTAGTGCTTCCTGCCTCCTACAGGGAAGAGTCATTCTAGACAGTAGAAAAGGGATCTTGAGGTTAACATACATAGTATGACCAAACATAAGCACACACTGAATATATACAAATAGTCTCATAGTTGTATATTTGCTAAAATAACATTAGTGTCTCTTATATCTATTATTTGATGCATACAAATATTTAAATGATATTTACTTTGGTAAGTTGAAGAACTCTGGTATGTATACATACAATTGTCTGGTGAAAGTGGACGCACTATATTCTAATAGACATTTATTACTAATAAATGACTAAAAGAGATGTTTAGTAAAACGAATGTAGTATGACAATGGGATTATACCTGTAACGAGTACAGAGACTATGTTTCCTTCTTGAAGGAAGAAATGATGAGTGCCACTCTCAGACTGAAGAAAAATTATAAAACAATTTCTCTTCATAATTCCTGTACTGGTTACTTCTATCTGCACTGTGTACTTCGTTCACCGGCACTAGTGCTATCTGTATAATTCCACACCTGGGATTTTGAACAGAGCAAGTGTTATCATGGTAACACTTAATCAAAAGAAGTCACACCTAAAAAGGATGACCTCTTCTCCCTTTAATTGACAGTCCCACTCAATTAGCTGTTCATCGTAGAATTAGACTGCAGGTTAAATATTCTACCTGGCGTCACCACATATTCCTCCAGATCATGGATTTGTCTAGCATAGTGTATGTAGAACACTCTGGATGATTCTCATCCGTTACATGTGCAAGGACATGTGAGGTCCCAAACCATAAACTGTTTACCACAGTAATTAGGGGGCAGGTTTTAATACACTACCTGCCACCACTACGAAGTGTTTCAGTTCATGCACTTGTTTTGCTTAGTGTTTGTAAAACAATCTGGATGATTCCCATCCAGTGTATGAACGAAGGCACTCAAAGTCCATATACTGAAAGAAGTTCAGTGATGAAGCAATCTTTCTCGGATCATGACCTGCGGGAGTACTGTCCGGATCCGCTCTACGAATAAAGTAGGTGAGCTTCGCCCTTAGTTATTTTAGGGATAAATTTGATCCAGAAGTTTCTCCTTTAAAGAGCTGTCCTCCCCTGAAGTCTGAAGTTCTACGAAGATAGACCTTTAGACACTCTACAGGACATAGAGAGACATCTTTCTTCAGAGGGCAGATTCTCCAGGGACCCCACCTCTTAGTGGGTAGCTCGTTTTTAGCGAGAAAGGACGGATCAGGAAAGAGATTCAGTTCTCCCACTTCCGTGAACTGAATGTGACCCTCATCACTGGATAGGGTCACTATTTCACTAACTCTAGCCCCAGAGGCGATAGCAAACAGAAAAATAGCCTTTTGGGTTAGATCCTTAAGAGAACAATCTTCATTGTTCACAGATGAGGCATAATGTAAGACCTTGTCCAAAGACCAAGAGATGGGCTTTGGTAGTACTGCGGGCTTAAGCCTAGCACCTGCCTTCGGAATCTTATTAAAGATTTCATTCACTATATGCACTTGAAAGCCATATAGGAGAGGCCTAGTTAAGGCTGACTTGCACATATTTATCGTATTGGCCGCCAGACCTTGGCTATGAAGGTGAACAAAGAAGGACAGACAGAAGTTCATTGAAATTTCTTTCGGTCCGTTTGCTTTGACAAACGCAACCCACTTTTTCTAGGAAGACTCATATTGTCTTCTAGTTGACTTGGCCTTGTATTCTTCTAAGAATTCTATATTGCCTTTTGAGATCCCAAACGTTTTTCTAACCGCTAGAGCGAGAAAATCATGAAATGAAGGGTTTGGGTTCTCTGTGATAAAGCGAGGGCAGTTAATTTCTGAACCTTCAGAAATATACCTAGGATCAGAGCTAAGAACAGCCTCATCTAATCTATCAGCCCCACTAAAGGATCCTCGTATGGGGCTATATAGCGAGGTAGTTTCTTGAAGACACTCGTGATGAACAGGTCGAATTGTAGTTCCGGGACTTGTTCCCATTTGGGAGGGAATATGTCTGCGTCCATGGACCATTCCTACTCTATCGGTTTGGATCGAAATAGAGTATCCACCGTCACATCGTGGATCAGTTGTAAATGAACTGCTGGTAGGTGCCATCCCTTTGAGAGAGGGATGGGTAACTTCACCACGACTGTATGAGACATTCGAATGTGTTGTCTTATTATCGCTTCGGTGTCCCAGATCAGTCGTAGGGAGTCTGATCTGTGTGGAGGGGGCTTCCCCACCCATGAAAGGACCAGCAGAGTCTTGGGACTTTCGTGCTCTAATTTCTGTTAGAGAAGCGATTAAAGAGGGACCAATCTCAGTCTTTTTTTATCTCTTCAAGCGTTTGATGCGTGTTTTCTCTAAGCTCTTAACGCATCTTTCCGGTGTGCCCTTAGGACCAGGTCTGTCACAATAGTGAACTGGGGAAAGTTTAGCACTTTTTCCTGTTGGCGTTTTGAAAATCTGACTGATTACCTGAGTCTCTTGACAGACCTCGCGAGCTCCTTTTATATTTCCATAGGAGAGGAGAGTTGATGTGACTGAGGGCTTTGATGGCTTTTTAAACATCGAAACCCCTGAGCTGGAGAAAGTCGAGACTTCTAGAAGCTTATCTTGCATCTGTGATATCCCGGGAACCGGGTCATCTCTTTGAATGCACATTGGCCGGACACTTCGGGTGCTGCCCACTCTAGCCTCTCGATCAGGTATATTAATACCTGAGCTATTTCTAGGCTTGACTTTGACGTGACTAAGCTCGTCAATCCTTTGAAGATACTTAGGACTTTGAGTCCGACACGTATCTTTCTTAGGATGAATGTTACTCTCTGTAACATGAATTCTAGATAGGAGGAAGGGGGGTGGTTCACTGGAAGGTTCCGAAGGACACCTTTCAGGTCTGACAAGATTACGAACACCCCTAATTGGAACAAGGTCCATATGTTCAGAAGGATTAACATTCAGAACTTGCTGTTTTTTATGAGTTTGTTGAGTGGCGACAAGTTCAGAATGACTCATTGCTATCTTGAGTCCTTCTCGTAAACACAAAGCAGCCTTCCCTGGAACTCGATGAGCTATAGTTTTCTTACCACCTGTATGCTTTATAGCTCTCAGGTATACTCCTCCGGGAGGGTTTTGAACTGTAGGAGAAGATAAGGAAATGATGGTAGGGACATTTCTGTTTCCCATCAATGGCTCATCTTGAATAGGCTTTGGACCGAAGGATCGAAGGTCCTGCGATCCTGAGGGAAAGTTCCTCCTAGCCGAAGCGTCTTTATGCTTCGAGTAGTCAGTAGGCTTAGACTTTTGACCATCTGCCTGTAGCACCATGGTCACTGGAATAGTGGGATGTTGTTGAGCAGCCTGGATATTTCCAGCATTTCCGATCTTCTTTTTAGGTTGGGGACCCACAACCACAGAAAATTTTCTCTTTGAAGGAATGCCCCATTTTTGGAGAAGACTTATGTTCTCCATGGTGGCGTTCTTAATTACTTCCTTAGTGACCTCGTGTGGGAAGAGGTCTTTACCCCAGATGTTGGAAGATATTAGCTTCCTTGTTTCGTGTTTCACTGCTGCATCAGCGAACACAAACTCTCTACATGCTCTTCTAGCCTTCATAAAGGCGTAAAGGTCCTTCACCAAGATAGCCATATGCATTTTGGCTATGACCATGAGCATGACTGGGGTACTTTCGTAGGTTGAACACAACTCTATGTAGTTTTGCAGAGAAAGGGATGTCACAAGTCTCTCCTTTGACTCCTGTTCATTACACAAGAGCAACTCAGACAAATTAGGGAGACATACCTTGAATTGTCGACTTGCGACGTCCTTGTCTAATTTTCCTACTGAAAATGTCAAATGGACTTCCTTCCAATCCTTTTCCTGTCCGGGAAAAGCTGGTGACAAAGGCTTGCACTCATAGAGTGTGGGACATGGCTTACCCGCCTCTACTGCTTTGGCAACAGAAGTAAATGCCTTCCCCATAAAGGGGAATGAGAGTGAAGTAGGAGCAAGAAAGGAAGGGTGTCTGTTATTCAGTGAGAATACCTTCGACTCTGAATAACCCGCCTTTCTTAGACTACCTAAAAGGATAGTCTGTGCCTTATTATGGTCGAGAATCAAGATCTCCTTTGGTTCTGTTCCTTTTCTTGACTTTGGTTCGTACTTCAGTCGAACCCAACAATTAGGGAAAGCATCAAAGCTCGGCCAAAATTGAATTTTGTCTAAAGGAACAGCACCTATTTTCTCTGAGATGTAGAGATTGCCATTTGAAATCGGCATCTGCTCCACAAACCTCCAGGGATTGGTTATGGAGCATGTTAGTAGGTCTTGATTCATGGGTCGTTTGACTGACCCCTGGGAAGCGACAAGAGAAGCTTTACAAAGCTCTATCTTGCGTTTTACTTCCTGCTTTTCGTTTTGTTTACGAAAGCTCTCTATTTGATTCTTCAGCTGGATACATAATTTTACCACATCATCCAATAGAGGGGTAAAAGACGAAGATGTCGACATCGATGGTTCTAAAGCCGGCATAGGCGGAGGAAATTCCGACGCAACATTTTCCTCTTCTACCCTGGGGCACTTCTTACCCTTAATCCCAAAGGTTTTCTGGCCGTCAGGGGATGTAGTTGGCTCCTGAGGCACTACTGTTTCCTCACTTGCTTCCGGAAATAGTAGCTTACGCATCCTATCATTAGGTAGGAAAGGTCCCGGAGAGATCTTTTGAAAGCCTCTCACCCAGTTGCGTAATTTATATTGAGCTGTATCCTTAGTCTCTGTAGACTTGGGATTTTCAAAACCTTCGGACATTAATGTCCGACATATATTGCAAACCTGTGGGTTCCAATAATGTAGGGATCCGGAAATAATATTGCAGGGGGCATGAAACCTGCAAGTATTATGACCGTAAAAATACTTACTCTTGGCCTTGCAGAGGACTGCAGCACAAGGTATCTGGTGTTCCTCCTGTAAAGAAAGGAAAACCAAATGAGTATACAATGGATTATCTCCTTGACAATCAACATGCAAATGTCCTTTACAATAGAGTACCTTAGGATAGTAAGCTATAAAGGGATAGTAGGAGATACATGTGTACCCCTGTGAGCAAATGCTGTTACCTCCCCTCAGTATTAACTACATGGAGATTTCTCTATTGAGTAACTCCAAGTAGAAGGACTCTTACCCCTAGGGGTAGAGAAGTATCAGATCACTGTCCAAAAATAATGTTAATACTATGGGGTCAGGATGACTGATTCTCGATCAGAATATTGAAGAAAACTATTCATTCAATACATGAGCGGTACCAGCGGAATGCTCGTAAAAGGGTACCCAAGGTATGTCAGAAAATACTATTGTATAATGGTACTGTAGTTTTCTAATTGCAGTAAGTCTATATTGCAATTTACTGGCTACTGTACATCATGTATTGTAGTCTAGTCATTATGCTGCCTTCATAGTAGCATATGACAGTATGGTCCATCTAGCATGAGGCCAGCTGGACTAGGAAAATAGAGACATATATTTGTATATCCCACTCAGCCTATTTGCTGTAGTCTTCATACTATATTGAAATATGGAGTTTCCTGATCAGGGGGACTCAAGACGAAAGGCTCTACCCTCTAAGGGTTAGGAGTGTATTACTCTTGCCTTGAAGTGTTTAATATTGTAGGGTAATTCTAATACTGATTTTTAATCAGGAAATTGAAGAAATCATATTCATTCAATATAGGATTGGGCACAGCAAATGCCTGTGTTGGATATCCAAAATATATTGGAAATAACTATTAATATAAACTATATAGAAGTTTTCTATCTGCAGTATATTCTATACTGCAGATATACTGGCTACCTGTATAACATATACAGTAGTTCAGCCGGCATGTAGCCGGCATAGCTAGGTCTTGCCGGCATACCCGGCATGCTAGCTAGAGAGAGAGAGAGACAGAGAGACAGCATGGTAAAAAGGCTACTCCTTACTGTGAATGTATACAGTAATTAAGGATGTAAAAGTCTAATTTGACTGCCTTTCTCCAGAAAGAAGGTTCTAATAGAAGGGGAGAATGTACCATTCAGGCTTCCATGCAGCTACAGTACTATTGCCGACAAGGTACCGCCGATACACTGCCGGCCGGTCAGTCCAGCAGTACCAGTACAGTCGGCGTGCTGCCAACTGAGTCATCACTATCTTTGCCGGCCTGGCCGGCAGTACCCCGGCAACAAGACCTGTAGCAGCAGTCCAAGGGAGGACTGAAGAACCTTGGGAACAGAAGGGCCTTCCCACTCACGGCCATCATGGCCGCCGGCAGCCGCCAGCTACCGGCAGCCGCCAGCTACCGGCAGCCGCTAGCTACCGGCAGCCATCTTGGCTGCCGGCTGGGCCGGCAGTTGCCGACAGATGACGGGGTTGGCGGCAGTATGCTCTGCCATCAGCCAAAGTCATGGCTAGAGATGGAGTCTGGCTGGCTCCGGCAACCTACCGGCAAAGGTAAGGTTGCAAGAAGCCGGCCTAAAGAAAGACAATGGCTCAGCCATCAGAAGTTGACAGAGGGGTAGGGAACGGGGTCCTGTAACGAGTGTGAAAGGAACTGGCACAAATTGTCAGTCCTACCACCTGTTAAAAGAAACTCTGTTTCGGTATTGGCAGAATCCCAGGGAACAGGAGAGACTCAGTTCTCCATCCCAGAGATTGCTGACACAGTTAAGGGGATGGCGGCACTGCCGCCTCCTCTCAACAAAGAAGAAACAGAGTTCTAGTGCCCCGTATCCTAGGCTAAAGAAAATTACTCTACAGCCCAGAGTACTGTGGCACAGTACTAGTCTTTTAGTCGCAAGGAGAAGATGGTATCTTACCATAACTTCGAGTGCGGCTAATGAGGGCTAACCTCCATTGCCGGCCACCTAACCGGCAGGGGAATGATGGTATCCTACAACCCATTCGCCCTGCCGGCAGGTCGCCGACATAAGACTAAATACTCTGAGATTCTGACTAAATCCCAAAACCTGCTAGTATACCACAACCAACGGTTAAGAGAAGAGGCAGGACAAACCCTAAGTTAGCCATGTCTGAATAAAATTCAAGGCACGGCTATTAGGGTTGTAGCCTGAGGCTACACTCAGAGGGAAAGAGATTACCCTTAAATATCCGAAGAGACATGTAATGTTTCATAACATTCTAGGAGGTATCAGTCTCCACTGAATGAAAGCAATACACGAGGGTAACCGGGGAAAGTCTGAACGTATAGTAAAATGTCTAGGTTAGGTTACCTAGGCTATACGAGATCTCGGTTACCTAAATCACCGAAACTCTAACTATACGATCGACAGAGAAAAGGGGGAAAAATTATGCACATTATCAAAACTTTACAAGAATAATTGCCTAAATAGCTAAATAATTAAGATCATTAAATAAGGCTATTTAAAACTGGAAGTCGTTCTGCTATCTAAATAACACATGCCTAACAAACGACGGCGCCATGGCGCCTCCAGTAACTGGCGTAGCTCTTAAGCACAATGAAATAATCTAATTTCATTGTGAAACAGGAGCTAAAATAAACTCATAGTAAAGACCCGATACTCAACTTTCCAGAGGCGGAAAAAGATGGAGAAAGCATAATTATAATCCCGTAAAACGATCGAAAAGTTAGATCACCAGGGAATACCACCAAGCGAGATCGCTACAAAAAAAGGAGTGTCAGCCATCGTGGGAATGGCGCTGTTGTAGTCCCAATAGTATTACGAGAGCGGAGATAGCCTTTGGACGGCTCCCTTTTATTTTGCCACATCTTCCTCGAAGCGAAAACGCTATTAGGGGTGCATATTGCTATGGAGGCGTGTCAAGAATGCGTCCGCTGATATTGCAATATCCTTAGGAGAAATTTTAAGGATATTCGTGCCAGGAGTTAGAATTCTGGATACCTAAAGGTAAAATTCTCTGGGAATATCACTGTAGTACATATATCCCTTAGGAAGCTACTTTAAGGAACTTCCATCAGGACAACATGGCTTGAGCCCCCCGCCAAATATATATATATATATATATATATATATATATATATATATATATATATATATATATATATATATATATATATATATATGTGTGTGTGTGTGTGTGTGTGTATGTGTGTGTGCGGGTGGGTGTATGTGTGTGTGTGTAAGCCTATGTACATATAATGAAAATTTCTTTTTTTAAGACCCATCATAGCATTTCCTTTTTATATTTTAATCGATATTTTTTCCCTCGAAATAAGAAAATATTTTAGGTGGGTTCTTCCTTGTTATTGCGGTGAGGATTAAATCGTTGAGGCCATTGGGCTATTTTTTCTCATCAAGATTTGATGATACATCACTACTTCCCCCCCCCCCCCCCTCTCTCTCTCTCTCTCTCTCTCTCTCTCTCTCTCTCTCTCTCTCTCTCTCTCTCTCTCTCTCTCTCTTCTCTTCAGTCAACTAACTAACACTTGCATGATTCATTGTCCAGGTCAATAGATGAATTTTCATTTAATACTCGGGGTTATATACCTCTTGTTAGAAAGGTGAGAGAGAGAGAGAGAGAGAGAGAGAGAGAGAGAGAGAGAGAGAGAGAGAGAGAGAGAGAGAGAGAGAGAGAGAGGGGGGGGGGTACTTTTGTGGTGTGTGAATGATTTCCCTAAGGACTTTGGTATTACAATTTTATTTGGTTCCAAAATATACTTAGGCTACAAGTATTTCTGGTAGATTACTTTGATCATTGACGGTGTTGTAGTAGAGTTCGTAAATGAATAACCGATTATTATACAGAATAAAGAGTCAGAAAGCTTTGTTTCTCAGTACATTATTGGTGGACCAGTGAAACGAGGAAAGGAATAAAACTATGAAATTTATCATCAGATAATACAGAAAAGGCTGATTATTATTATTATTATTATTATTATTATTATTATCATTATTATTATTATTATTATTATTATTAGCTAAGCTACAACCCTAGTTGGAAAAGCAAGACGCTATAAGCCCAAGGCCTCCAACAGGGAAAAATAGCCAAGTGAGGGAAGAATATAAGGAAATAGATAAAAGATATGATAAATAATGTACAATTAAGATAAAATATTTCAAAACCAGTAACAACATCAATATAGATGTTTCATATATAAACTATAAAAAGACTTATGTCGACCTGTTCAACATAAAAACATCTGCTGCAAGTTTGAACTTTCGAAGTTCTACTGATTCAATTACCCGATTAGGAAGATCATTCCACAACTTGGTCACAGCTGGAATAAAACTTCTAGAATAGTGTGTAGTATTGAGCCTCATGATGAAGAAGGCCTGGCTATTAGAATTAACTGGATGCCTAGTATTACAAACAGGATGGAACTTTCCGGTAAGATCTGAATGTAAAGGATTATCAAAATTTTTCCTTTTAGACTGTCATCTCTTGACAGTTTCTTTTTTTCACGGATACGCAACCAGCATATTTATCTATTATTACCTTTACAATGATAAATAACCTTTATAATCATTGCATCATTGGCTCATAAAAAGTGACAAACAGCTTTTCAGAGGGAAGAAATTCGTTGATTTCATTTTAGTGCTAAATCTATCTAGTCACTTCCTGACATTCACAGAATATTTTTAAAAATACATATTAAAAGCATAAAACACATTAAGAATCTTAATAAAATCATGTAAAATTATCCATACATAATCTTATATAATTTTGTAATCTACTCTATAGATTACATAAGAAATAAAAAAATCTTATTAATCCTAGTGCTGCTTCCTCTGGGAAACTGCTACAGCTATTTTGCATAATATGCAGTTAAGTAGTAAGAGTGAGAATTTCCATTTCCTAAAGGACACGATAAAGGTTATCAGATAGAATGCCAAGAACAATGGTATCACCAATGAATATTATAAAAATTGCAGTATATTTGACTCTTACGAAAGTAAGTTACTGTCCTATACTGTGATTGCCTGAATATCTATTCTAAACTGTCTCGTTTGTATTTGCTGGTTCAAATACAAACGCTGTAGTCAAAACTGCAAAATTTTAGGTCTTTGTTTATACCCAATGAAAATTGGCCTATCAATGCAGTTTTGTCACCACTATGCTTCTTTTATGATTTTGATTTTTCATTAAAAGAACTATTGAAGTTTGAACAGAATGATGTGTGGATTACGGAATAAGAAGTATACTTCCAATAAATTATTTTTATCCAATTTCTCTCAAACAATGAGGAATAGCAATATTTGAGATTTAGATAGATATGTACATCCAAGTAAATGGTAGACTACGATTCATAGTAATTTTGATGTTATGTAATCGTGTGTTGAATTATCTTTAAATACTGAGTATGTATCGAGAAAGTGGTATGAAATCATACTTACTTCTTTATCCTATTGAAACTTTTGTAATGTTTTAAGGCTAATCAAGATTTGACTGTTTATTTATACCTTAAATGTACTAAATCATATATGTAAAGTGCTACCTATACACGGTTACGGTGGCCTGTTGGAAAAGTCCCTGCCTGGTATTCTGCCCGACTGGGATTCAATCCACGCTCAAACTCTATAGTTTATTTAGTCTCTACAACCTCACCATCCTTGTGAGCGAAGGATAGGGTGTTTGGGGGAGCCTGTATGTCTACCTAGTGAGTCATCAGCAGCCAGTGCCTGGCCCTCCCTGGAACTAGCTTGGGTGGAGAGGAGGCTTGGGTGCTGACCATATGGTCAGTCTCTAAGGCATCGTCCCTACTAAATAAGGCAATGTCACTGTCCTTTGGTTCTGCCATTCATGAGCGGCCTTTAAGCCATTAAACATGAAAAAAATTATTCATTTAGAAATTAAAAATACTTTTTTGCTTTTTAGTCTTTGTACCGAAGACGGTTTGCAGCAAAGCTTCCAAAATTTGACAATGGCGGGAAAAGTTAGTTGTAGTTATAACGAAAGGTCCCAAATGATAATGTTTTGAAAAGGTTGTCTAAACATGTCAAGAGCTTTAAACAAGCACCCTTCAATCATCCCCTGAGAGCCAGAAGTACCTCACCTATCATAGTTAGAATAGTCCAGTTTCACTTCAAAAGATACTGGTGTTTTGTTAGGAAACAAAGGTCGTATTTCACTGTTGGAATATGAATCAGTAAACACATGCATGCACGTTTAACTGTTTGAATGTTTGGTTGAATGTGTTTATATTTGCGTAAATGTTGGCTATTATTCGCCTATAATCATCCATATTTACCCTTTTTATCCGCTGTCAAAAAGTTCACAAAATATGAACATGAAAGCTATTATGATCTAGTTGATATTACTGCCAAAACCATAACTCAACGGTTGATGTAGTTCGTGATTTTTAGTTGGAAAATTAAAAGGTTGAACCAAAATTCTATTTTCCAAATCCGTGTCATTTTTGGGACATTTTGTATGTACATAATTTGATATTATCATTAAAACTACCTACCTATCCATGGTACTTACTTCCCTCCGGTTTATTGTAATTTATTTTTAATCTCTATCTGCGATACGAAAAGGCTGATCAGTTGCAGAAATTATACTGTTTCCTAATAATTCCTTCTCTCCGACTGTTTGACAAACGTGAAGTCAAGTTTTCAGTTATCTCACTATAGATGTTTACTAACTTGAAACTTAACAAAACTTGTCTGTCTCTAAGTACACATACGGAAGTGTGCATTACTGCTTCCGACTACGAAGTTGGCAGGAGGTTATGTTTTCGGGTCGGTTAATTTATTTATTCATCTGTGTCTTTGGACAGAATTTGTTTGTGTGTCTGTGGACAGGATTTGTGTGTGTCTGTGGACAGGATTTGTTTGTGTGTCTGTGGACAGGATTTGTTTGTGTGTATGTGAACAGAATTTGTTTGTGTGTCTGTGAACAGGATTTGTTTGTGTGTCTGTGGACAGAATTTGTCTGTGTCTGTGGACAGGATTTGTTTGTGTGTCTGTGGACAGGATTTGTTTGTGTGTCTGTGGACAGAACTTGTCTATGTGTATGTGGACAGGATTTATCTGTGTGTCTGTGGACAGGATTTGTTTGTGTGTCTGTGGACAGGATTTGTTTGTGTGTCTGTGGACAGGATTTGTTTGTGTGTCTGTGGACAGGATTTGTTTGTGTGTCTGTGGACAGAATTTGTCTGTGTCTGTGGACAGGATTTGTTTGTGTGTCTGTGGACAGAACTTGTCTATGTGTATGTGGACAGGATTTGTCTGTGTGTCTGTGGACAGGATTCGTTTGTGTGTCTGTGGACAGGATTTGTTTGTGTGTCTGTGGACAGGATTTGTTTGTGTGTCTGTGGACAGAATTTGTCTGTGTCTGTGGACAGGATTTGTTTGTGTGTCTGTGGACAGGATTTGTTTGTGTGTCTGTGGACAGAATTTGTCTGTGTCTGTGGACAGGATTTGTTTGTGTGTCTGTGGACAGAATTTGTCTGTGTGTCTGTGGATAGGATTACGTCAAAACTACTCAAACTGATTTTGACAAAAATTTCACCACATATAGATCTTAGGTCATGGACGACCCTGTTAAATCTTGGAGATGATCCGGATCTGGATTCTGGATCCGGAGTTACATGTTTCAAAATTTTAAATATTACGTCAAGACTAATTGACGGATTTTGACGAAATTTCCACCTCACATAAATCTTAGGCCATGAACGACCCCATTAACTTTTGGAGATTATATGGCTCCGGATCTGGATTCTAGATCTGGATTTGGAATTATTTTGTGTCAACGTCATCCTTTCGTGGAGCAGAAATCTCTGATTGCTCATGTTATGTATACAAGAGTTGTCATATCCATGTTGAAATACACTATGATCTCTGCATTAGTGTTTAAGAAGATAAATGAATGTGTTTACCACCTCCCATAATCCTTCGAGACAGATCATACACCACATAATAATGTACGTGTCTCAATCATAAATCCTACGAAGAGGTCGCATTTGCATCGTCAAAGCGTTGTTATGAGACGAGGTTCTCCCACCTGACATATTCTCCTCAGAGAGTATTATGGCTCCAGCCATTCTGGAAATCCCGAGTATGCTTTGATCAACATCATAATGTCATCCTATGTATCGTGTATTGCTTGCTCATGCACGATCATGGTTTTGGTGAAGTTTCATTAATCAAGGAATCGGATACTTTTGTTTAATTACTTCCACCAACGAAGTTGGAAGGAGGTTATGTTTTTGTCCCTGTTTGCGTGCTTGTTTGTCTGTTTGTTTGTTTGTGAACAGCTTCCTGGCCACAATTTTAATCGTGGAGTAATGAAAGTTGTTTGATGATGTGACAGTCATCAACGTATTACGTAGCTATTGAAATTATTTGCCGCCGGCAATTTTACAAACAGTGGAAGACTAGGATCTTAAAATAGATAAATTAATAAATGAATAATCAATCAAGTAATTAAAAAAAAAAAACAACAATAAATAAATAAGCAATTTAACAGGTAAAAACAAACAAACAAAGAAACACATCAATAAAACAATGTATATACACATGAAACAAAAATTATATCGATAAATAAGCTGTTAAATGAAGTGAATAAGTAAATAAAAAAATACATAGAGGGATAATTCAATAAAGAAGATACTGGTTTGAATTTTGTGACACGATAAAGGACTTCAAAGCATCTTCATGGACGAATTTTCTGTTGGAAATCCCAGTAATAATGAATTTCAATTTTCCTCTTTGATATCAGTATGCACTAAACGACGTATATTGACCTGAATTTCGTGTATTTCTTATACCTCAAAAGGTCTATTACTCATTCTGATCCTAATAATAATGATAAGTAAAGTGAAATGCATATCTACATTATTTATCAGTGAGTTACCTAAGATTTTAATAATTCGTGGACTTCTCATAATTATGATAATAGTAATGCTAATAGTAATATTATTATTATTATTAAGAATAATAATAATAATAATAATAATAATAATAATAATAATAATAATAATAATAATAATAATAATAATTATCATTATTATTATTATTATTATTATTATTATTGTTATTATTATTAATATAATTATTATTATTATTATTATTATTATTATTATTATTATTATTATTATTATTATTATTATTATTATTATTATTAGTTCTACTGATTTATCAAAAATTAATATTATTGAAATCGTTGATCAGATGTAAATTCTCAATTAGATTCATCAGGTTGACATGTCAATATGTACATCACTAGACGCGAAATTTACTTTAGTTACTGAAAAATAAGTAGATGTCTATGAATCCTCGCTTGATTTTAATTTGATGATGAGATTCCAACCACCAGTGTAATTTTGAGGTGTAAAAGATTGTTCCATAGACTGAAAATGAACATTTATATCAAGAATATTGCTTTTACATATGTTAAGATTACTAACATGATAAAGAAATATTGTTATAGGCATTGACAGATATGATAAGAAGTAAATGATAAAAAAATTAAATGTAGAATGTAAGTAGAAGGATTAAATGTGTTTATGTAAAGGGGTATATTCAAAAGCACACACAGAGATTCTAATCGTAATGTTTAAGCGTATTATATGAATTCTAGTCAAATATTATTCGTAACCTTATAGTTATAATCAACATGATTAGTGTATCATCAATAGCGAAGGCAAGGGACAGTGACATTGCCTTATCGAACAGGATGATTCCCTAAAGATTGAGCAAGGACCAAGGAGAGCCGGCAATGGATGCTAATAACTCAGTAGATATACCTATAGGCTCCCCCAAACCCTCCATCCGTGACCTCAAAAGGATAGTGAGGTTGCAGCGACCAAAAAAATAACGAGTTTGAGCGGGACTTATACCCCAGTCTGGCGTTCACCAGTCAGGGACGTTACCACATCGGCCAGCAAAATCTTTTAAAAAAGAATTGATTTATTGAGTAGTAAATATGTTAAGCCGTTTAGATGCTCCACCGATGGTCTTAATTTCAAATAACCTATTACAAAATCAAAGCCAAATTGAAATACGTCCTGTATTTCTAATTTCTTTATAGTTCAGAGCGAAAGGGGACTTGTTTCAAATATCCTCCTGTCCTCTAAGCCAAGTTACCCAGTCAGTGGATTCCGGGAAGGATTTACTCCGAGTTCAATTTGGCTGAGCCCAACTTATGTCGGAATGTTCATAGTTATACTATACAGTACAGGTTACAGACTATTGCTACTTTTTCGCAGGGTTTTCAAATACAAGCATTTGCTGTATCAATGCGTTTATTTACACCTGAAAAAATAGCGATATTTTGGATTTTCCCAAAATAATAAAATCCTCTTTGAGATTCAAAAATTTTGCAATAGTTCCTTCTTAGATAAGATACAAAAATGATTGTTGATGATTAGAGATAATATTAATCTTGAAAATGGACTTCCAAAAAGAAATTTCAACTTAAATCTAGTTATTTTTTATGATTATTGGAAGGCTAATGATTAGTTATGGGTTTAAAATAAACATGCTGATAAATTAAGAACGTCTTGACGATTTTATAGTAATGATGAGCTACTTTTTTGTTCCTGTCATAAGAATCATTGATATTGTTTGGCTAGCATCTCTCTCTCTCTCTCTCTCTCTCTCTCTCTCTCTCTCTCTCTCTCTCTCTCTCTCTCTCTCTCTCTCTCTCATGTTTAGAAGATCTAAACAATCTGAGGATCAGAGATATAAATATGAAGAAGAAGAATGAAAAAATTCGTTTGTAGCATAGAACGGAAGAGGTAATAATATGAATTAGATGAGCCCCATATACATATAAATATGAATCATGGTCAGTAAGAAATCAACATTCGTTTCACCATATTAACTTCGTATTTCAACTCAAATACCCAATGACGTTCTTTTGAAATAAACGCATCACAATTTTGGTCTAACTCCAAAATAAAGACAGCTGAATGTAGGCAGTAAAATATCATTGCAATATGCAAGTGCATTTCCTCTTGAAGATGGAAAACCAACAAGAACCGTACGAGTACAATCTTCAAGTTTCAGATAAACTAAAGAAGGAAAAGTAAACTTTGTAGTTCAGTGTTGATTTCAAAGCTATCGCCTGCTAAGAATAAAACAATTGGGAATGATGAAGAATATAAAACACACCTAAGATAATCAAGATAACAAAGGCTGTTGATGAATCTGCAGTAGGAAATAACTAGAGAAGCCTGAGAAAAACTTTTTGTCCAATTTTTACGTAGATTAATTTAGACAAAGGCTTTTTTATAGGGCCACCCATTCACAAAGGGAAAATTACTTTATGAAGTGGTAGTTTTTATGTCATCATATATAAGGCCTACGATAGAGATAACACTTCAGTCTCAAATGAATTTTCAAGATGGAGAGAGTCGAAGAATATTCTAGGAGAGTTTCACTGAACTTGTAATTATGATGTATGGTCGAACAGAGGCAGGAAAGAAAATTCAGACTCGTATCCAATAGAAAATTCTATTCATATCGTATTTCAGCGAAAACAATAATTGATTTCATTGATATTTTCATGTTCAAATGACAATTAAAGAAAAGGGCAATGGCGCACGTACAATATATTTTCTTCAGTTTTCCAGAAAAAAAGGAAATTTTTATATTCAAGTGCCGTTCGACTAAGGGACATTGCATAATTTGTTCTTTTAAATTGTAAGATGGTACATCTGATATGAAACTGGTGAAATCAAAACATAAAATATTCTTAGATGAAGTATATCTATCAGATTTATTCAGGATCAGAAAAGTATGATTGTTAAAAATCAAAACAAGAAATCAAAATAAGAAATTTTAAATCGAATAAACTAAATTCCACCTGGAAAATAATATCAAGAAATCTTTTGACAATAATGATTTGAAAAAAGAAAATAATTTTAATGCAGTTAGAGCTTCAGTTGTGACATATAAAATAGGAATATAAGTGTAAATATCGATAAATAAACAGTAGATAAATTTGGAGTAGGCAAAATAATTGACAGAGACATGCCTGTACAATATGCTGTGAGAGACAATCTTACAATTATGAACAATTTTTTTTTTTTTTTTATAAAATAATGTTGAAAATGGACGAGGAGGAACCCAAATGGGGAAACGAAAAACGAAATATATTATTTTTTTTCAGTGAAAAAAAATTAATTTCATTAAAAATGTAAATGTTAAATAACTTTAGGGCAAGCGACCGTAGAATGAGAAGTAAAATTTTATTAGATCTAAGAAAAGAAGGAGAAAAACTAATTAAAAAAAAAATAACAAACATTTCCGTAATAGGAGAAAAATCTGATGAGTTTTGTTTAATAATAGAAAATAGGTACTTTTATTAACATGATGAAATGGAAGCCAGTAAGGAAGAAATGAACATTAATACAACAAAATTTGTATTGAAATCAGCACGAGAGATTTTATATATATATATATATATATATATATATATATATATATATATATATATATATATATATATATATATATATATATATATATATATATATATATATATATACGATATATGTGCGTATGTGTGTGCGTGTATTCACACACACTCAAACATACACACACACACATATATATGTATATATATATATATATATATATATACATATATATATATATATATATATATATATATATATATATATATATATATATATATATATATATATATATATATATATATATATATATATATATATATATGTTTCTGTTCACACAAGAGTTTAACAGGCTACTGGTCAGACTTTATGTAGTTATTTTGAAGTGACTAATATTACGGAAGATTTTGCCACGTTTTACATCTTCTACATGGACTTCTGTTGGGGGCTTTATGGAGTCACAAACTCCAAGACCTGTGAATATGATAGGTCCTTTTCCTGGCCATTCATCAGGCGAATGTTGAATGGTTTATTCTCCTATTTACATATCAATTCAAATTGCTTCATTACTCATTATCTAATTTATTATTTAAAAATGGAAGCTCATTATCAATATTTTAGCAGTGAATCCTCCTTTACATATTTTCTTCTGATAATTTATGTACACAATAGATTAGATAAAGTGGTTTAGTTAAGAATAATCATCTTTGATGAAGTCTCTCTGATCCAATGGTATTTGAACTAACAACAATAAATAAGCTATGATGGTTTCCGGACGCGGAAATTATGACGAGATCTTTTTTATTTGTCTTGGTACGACATCAATTTGTGACTTCATTTCCCAGGCAGAAACTTTTTGAGGATAATAAACCTCTGGCTTATGAAAACCCATCTCCTGTCTGTCCCTAGGATCACTTTTTTACTCTGTTGATTACACAGTTTGTTACCATGAATAACTTTTATCAACATGAAGGTTTTTATGGAATTCAGAAATTGATGTTCCAGCACGAGGTACTTTAACATTTTGTCTCTTTTTTTTTTCTTTCACTCGTGGAATAATATGGAACTGCTTTGTGAGATCTTTTGAAATATTATATGAATGTGCTCTGCAAATTATCCACTGCTTCTTATGAGCTAAATTATACAGCAAAAGGATGTTGAGAGTTGCCGTCAATAGTACCGTTTCATTAATTGTAAATATTCTATTTCGTTTGTTAGAAATTGCAGTAAAATAATTTTTTAAGGATTCTTGAAAATACATAAATATGGTTTATTAAGATTCAATAAACAGGAGAAAATTATGCACAGTATCACAAGAATATTGTTGCTTTCAAAATTATAAAAAAAAAAAAAAGAATAGTACCAAATACACATTGAGACGGGAAAACTTTAATAAGGTTGAAAATCGAATATTTTGTTTCAATATATCTTTTCTAAAACGATCATTAGGAAAATAACTTTTATAATCATGGATTTACAGCCATTTATTCAAGATCCCAAAACCAGGAATTATATCCGACTCCAACGAATAGATTAATTTAATCGTCACTTCATTGGAAGTAATGAACTATTAACCTTTCATGACTCAGTGAATATTTCTCAATGAGTTTATCTGGAGACTGGGTAATATACTTGCCACTAAACACTCTTCTTTTATTCCAATGATATATTGAAAGAACGTAATTCAATGTATTTCTCTTTACCGAGGGTTAACTCTTAACAGTAAAAATGTTTACAAGCAATTACCATTTCAATAACAGTTATTGTTATTAATCACTTTCTTGATATGCTTTCAACTTTAAATCATTTAAATTCTGTAAGACTCGGTTGTTATCAATATAATTTTCTATTGAATGATATGGTAACATTGACTTATCAATAATATTTTGAAATTCGGTTGTTTCAATAATACTAGTCCTTGTTTGTGTTTTTATGTATGATTTAGGTTAAGACTATATATACATACATACATACACACACACACACACACACACACACACATATATATATATATATATATATATATATATATATATATATATATATATATATATATGTATATATATCTATATATATATGTGTGTATATATATACATATA
>NC_090739.1:66624661-66642161 GCF_036898095.1 Palaemon carinicauda
AAACGTGTATGAATGTGCAAAATTTATCAAATACACACACACACACACACACATATATATATATATATATATATATATATATATATATATATATATATATATATATATATATATATATATATATATATATTTATATATGTATATATATATATATATATATATATATATATATATATATATATATATATATATATATATGTATATATATATATATATATATATATATATATATATATATATATATATATATATATATATATATATATATATACATATATATATATATATATATATATATATATATATATATATATATATATATATATATATATATATATATATATATATATATATATATATATATATATATATATATACTTACTTCTTGTCCAGCTCAGCGGGGAGAGGAAGTGGTCATATCCTGGTGAGAGGGTTACAAAGAGAAGGAAACTTGGAAACCAACAAATTGTCGAACCAGCGTGATGTAGTTAGGAAAATGGGAGGCGGTGGGAAGTGTTAAAATTGTGTGAGTGTGTGTGTATATGCATATCTATCTAAAGATTTTTGGCTGGTCGGACACACTAGTTATTAAATAGTGAGTGGTTAAATGTCTTAAAGGTGTAATCGGTATAGATGATTAGGTGCCAATATCAACTAACAGATGTTCATTCAAACCAAATACACGGGTATTCGTTCCCATCTCCTAAACGTATATCTCCCGATGTTTATTTCTTCACAAGATGATGTTGATATGGTAGATGTTTTAAGTTCATACCCAATGTCATCACTTCTTCCGTTTTAACATTTATATATCAAAGCTATTCATTTTCTATTTGAATGTCTATTAGGACAATCAACTCCGTATTCATAATCTTATTAATATTTTAGATTAGTTTGAAATCATCCTGCTCCATTATTAATCATGAAGAGATCGAAAGTTTACAAACACTGTTTATATCCTATTTGTTCAAATAAATCCCTAATCATCTATTCTTTTCATACATTTATGGGCTTTTTCAGTTATTTGATTAAGCAAGACTTTCTAACGACATAAAAAATCATTATCCTTCTTCTAGATATAATTTTGGAAACTGTAACGAAGAAGAAATATATAGCCTAACTAGTTCATTTGGGATATTTTTTTACTCTTTCTAAGTCGTACAAAACCCCCGAGAATGTAACGCCAAGAAAAGAAAGAAGTTAGGATGAAGAAAGTCTTTTTGTGGTTCGGTATTTCCCCTTTTCAGAGACCGCGACTCATACCCTCAAATCAAAGGATTTCCCAAAGAAAAGGAATACTATCTTCGGCAGGAAATTCCGATCAATCCAAAAATTTTCCTCTTGGAATTCAAACGTAAGTTTCTGGAACTTCCCTTTTCAACTAGCTTCTATTTCTGATATCCTTCTGGGAAGACATAAGAGACACAGGACACAAAAGTCTTTCGTATAGCAAAATGACTGTAGAAATGGATTGCTCATTTTGGTATTATATGTCCTATACAATTAGGCGCTTTAATATAAAAGCACCTCTGATTGAGGGTTTAGAAATTAATATATAGGACATCTGGAAAATGGTGAAATTCATTGTTTTAAGAGTTGTGAAATACTATTTTTGTAATTTTTTACGATGTAAAACTTGTTTTTTTTTAGAACTTTCAAGAAAAAAACACAGAGAGAGAGAGAGAGAGAGAGAGAGAGAGAGAGAGAGAGAGAGAGAGAGAGAGAGAAATATAAATTTTTTTTCTATCGGCCGAACATCTAAAAGCATATCCCTCAGAACAAAACAACATTAGGTTTATATATATATATATATATATATATATATATATATATATATATATATATATATATACATATATATATCTTGTATTCATTTTATTTTCGAAAATTTTACTTATCTGGAATCATCTAGGAATCTGCCGGCCAAGGGATCACATTCTCCAGTGTATATACGATATCATTGTATACGTATTGTCATTGTAAATCCAACCATTAGTAGCATTAGTGAAACAAAATTACTAACTCGAATCAATCCTTTTAAATACGTCCTCGTAGCTATGACATACTGCATATATATATATATATATATATATATATATATATATATATATATATATATATATATATATATATACATACAGTATATATATATATATATATATATATATATATATATATATATATATATATATATATATATATATATATATATATATATATATATATATATATATATATAGATATATATATAATGGATTTTGAGCGAAGCGAAAAATCTATTTTTGGGTGAGATGGCCATGTCGTCCTGATGGAAGTTCCTATAGGGTAGCTTCCTAGGGTATATTACAACTACGGCGATATTCCCAGAGAATTTACCTTAAGGTACCAGAATTCCAACTCCTGGAGCGAATATCCCTCCTGAAAGGGATATCGCGACATATCAGAGGACGTATTCTTGACACGCCACATGGCAATCTGCATCCCGAACAGAGATTTCGTCTCGCAGGGGGCGATTGGCAAGAAACGAATTCGCGAAAGAAAAAGGGGGAGCCGCTCCCAAGGCTCCCTATCTTCCGATTCGTATGCGTGCCTGGCGCCAATCCTGGCGCCATCTGTATTCCTTGTAGCGTACACGAGCTGCTACAGATACTGTATGTAGGGAGGGGTCCTACAGCCCTTTCTTAGAAAGGCAAGGGTGGGTCCATCAGGACGACATGGCCATCTCACCCAAAAATAGATTTTTCGCTTCGCTCAAAATCCGTTTTTTGGGCTCAAGCCATGTCGTCCTGATGGAAGTATACCAGAGCATTACTGTATCTGTGGATTCTCAGAACATGCCGTACTCCACGGAGGTAATTTTTCCCGGTCGACTAGACCTAGAGACCTAAGATGTTACCGTTATACATCTTTTCAACTAACTTTAAACTATGTTAGAGCTTCCTGCCCCCTACAGGGAAGAGTCCTACTAGACTCTGGAAAAGTCTCGAAGAGTACATATACCTATGTATGAATACCAGGCAAGCTAATATAGTGGTCTCGCCCTATATTAAGTAAAGCATAGTTTGTAAAGAACCACTGCGTCAATATGAAATATTGACCAGTAATCTGCACAATACTTCTATTGGACAAAGGTTTATATCCGCATAGGAAGAAACTAATAAAACCGCCCTCGTCCCTTTATGGAACGGAGTCCTCCCATTAGGGGACTACATAAACCAATGCAACATAGCTTGCATAAAAGAACAATTCTATTAGAATTATCCCAGATAAGGTACATAGAATAAATGCTCAATTATACCAATAAATTGACACAGGTGAAAGAGACGCAAGGTTCTCAAGAACAAGTTTATTGACAGACAATAAATAGACAGGTTAACAACAATTATATATATATATATATATATATATATATATATATATATATATATATATATATATATATATATATATATATATATATATATATATATATATATATATATAAAGAGAATAACCCAAAACTTTAAGCATAAGTATGATAGTAAACAGAACTTGTTTATCTGAAAGAAAAAACATTAAATGCCACTTTTTTAAGATACCGAGGTATCAAGTCATAAAAGTCTGTATTACAAATCAATCACATTAGCGTTAGAAACGCTCGGCACACATGTCTGCACTTATGCTAGGTTCACCTTTGAAAAAGGAACAGTCTATGTGGGCACTCGGTGCCCTCATTTAGTTTGTAGTACAGTATGTACCTACACACTCACCCTGGACATAATCGTCCCAATTAAGACCACTGTTCCTCGCAGAGTTAAACAGTAGGGTTAACCACACGACCCACTGCTACCACAGATCTCTTTAGTTCTTCTACTTGCTTTGCATAGTGGCGAAAGAACACTCTGGAAGACATCCAGCCAGTGTATGAACGGAGATGTTCAAAATCCATACAATTAAAGAAATTTATGGATGAGGCAACTTTCCTCGGATCGTGACCTGCGGGTGTACTGTCAGGATCCGCTCTGCGAATAAAATATGTGATTTTCGCTCTGAGTTGATTCAGAGATAAATTTGAGCCTGATGTTTCTCCCCTGAATAGTTGACCACCCTTGAAGTCTGAAGTTCTACGAAGATAGACCTTTAGGCATTCTACTGGACATAGAGATGCATCTTCTTTCAGAGGGCAGATTCTCCAGGGACCCCACCTGTTGGTGGGTAACTCATTCTTGGCGAGAAACGTAGGATCCGGAAACAGGTTCAGTTCCCCCCCATCCAGGAACTGAACACGACCTGCCTCTCTCGAGAGGGCTACGATCTCACTAACCCTGGCCCCGGACGCGAGTGCAAATAGGAAAATAACTTTTTGTGTCAAATCCTTTAACGCACATTCTTCATTGCTCAACAGGGAGGCGAAATGAAGAACTTTGTCCAAAGACCATGAAATGGGCTTTGGAGGTGCTGAAGGTCTGAGCCTAGCGCAGGCTTTCGGAACTTTATTAAAGATCTCGTTACCTAGGTCGATCTGGAAGGCGTATAAAATGGGTCTCATCAAAGCAGACTTACACACTGAAATCGTGTTAGCTGCCAACCCTTGACCATGGAGGTGGATGAAGAAAGATAAGCAGAAGTCTGTCCAGATCTCCTGCGGATTCTTCGCCTTTACAAAGGCCACCCATTTTCTCCAAGATGACTCATATTGCCTTCTAGTCGATTTGCACTTATATTCCTCTAGGAAGTCTATGCTGGCTTTCGAAATCCCGAAACGCTTTCTCACCGCAAGGGAGAGAAAATCATGAGCTGCAGGGTCCGGGTTTTCTGTAATGAAGCGCAGACAGTCGACTTCTGGACTTGCTGGGTCAGAACTGGATGTGGTAGCGGCACAAACTTCAGCTGTAGTTCCAATGCCAAGGGGAACCACATGCTGTTCGGCCACTTGTGGGCCACTATTGCCGCTACCCCCTTGAAGGATCTCAGTTTGTTGAGGACCCTCAACAGAAGGTTGTGAGGGGGGAACAGATAAATCCTGGACCATCTGTTCCAGTCGAGGGACATTGCGTCCACTGCTTCCGCTAAGGGGTCCTCGTACGGGGACACGTACAGGGGCAACTTCTTGTTGTCTTTCGTCGCAAAGAGGTCTATCTGCAGTTCTGGGACTTGATTCAGAATGAAGGAGAATGATCCTGCGTCTAAGGACCATTCCGACTCTATCGGTGTGAACCTGGATAGAGCGTCCGCTGTCACGTTGCGGACTCCTTGAAGGTGAACTGCCGACAGGTACCACTTCTTCTTTTCCGCCAATCGGAAAATGGCCAACATCACCTGGTTGAGAGGTGGTGACCTCGATCCTTGTCTATTCTCGATTCAAGCATCTCACAACCACCTCGCTGTCCATCACCAATCTTATGTGGATCGAGTGACGCGGGGAGACTTTCTTTAAGGTAAGGAGCACTGCCATAGCTTCTAGAAAGTTTATGTGAAAGGTCCTGAATAGCTTGGACCAAGTCCCCTGGACTTTTTTCCGATGAGAGTGACCTCCCCATCCCTCCTTTGAGGCGTCTGAGTGAATCGTCATCGATGGGGGAGGTGGCTGAAGAAGAACCGACTTCTTTAGATGTCTGGCTTGGGACCAAGGCCCGAGAAGAGTACGTAGCCGAGGCGGCACTGATCTTCTCAGATCTCTTCGCGCGTTTGATGCATACCTTCTCCAAACTCTGGTTGCATCCTTTAGCTGTGCTCTTAGCACTGGGTCTGTCTCCGAAGCAAACTGGAGAGAGCCTAGTACCCTCTCCTGTTCACGTCTTGATATCCTTTCGGAATCTAGAAGTCTCTTGACAGAACCCGCTATCTCCTTCCTTTTCTTCGCCGGGATGGAGAAACGGTGTGACAAAAGGTCCCAGTGGATTCCCAACCACTGGAACTTTTGAGATGGAGAAAGTCGAGACTTTTTTCTGTTGATCTTGAAGCCTAGGTACTCTAGGAACTGGATCACCTGACTGGAAGCTTGCAAGCATTCTGTCTCGGATGCTGCCCACACCAGCCAGTCGTCCAGGTAGGCTACTACCTGAATTCCCTTTAGGCGTAATTATTTGAGAGCTGCGCTCGCAAGCTTCGTGAAAATCCTTGGGGCTATGTTTAGCCCGAATGGCATGGCTCTGAAGGCGTATAGTCTCCGTTGTAGCCTGAACCCTAGGTAGGGGGAGAGTCGACGGCTGATTGGAATGTGCCAATAGGCGTCTGACAAGTCTATAGAGACTGAGTATGCCCTCTTGGGCAGTAAGGTCCTGATGTGTTGCAGTGTTAGCATTTTGAATTTGCAATTCACTATGAACTTGTTGAGTGGCGACAAGTCCAGAATGATTCTGAGCTTTTCCGAGTCTTTCTTGGGAACACAAAACAGCCTCCCTTGGAATTTGATGGACTTCACCTTGCGGATCACCTTTTTCTCCAACAGTTCTTGAACGTACTCCTCCAGAACGGGGGTGGAGTGTTGGAAAAACCGAAGGCACGGGGGTGGAGTGCTGTACCAGCTCCAGCCCAGTCCATTCTTGAGTAGGCTGTGGGCCCAGGGATCGAAGGTCCAACGATCCCAAAATTTCATCAGTCTCCCTCCTACCGGTATCATTTCACTTGGACTGCCGTCCTGAGGTCTTGCATCCCTGACCACGACCACCCCTGAATCTCCTTCCCCTTGAGGGGCGCCTAGACGAGCCTCTGGCTGCTCCTCTAGGCTTTGCTCTAAAGGAACAAGACTGTCCTTCGAACGTTGGGGTGAATGCCATGGACTGACCCGGCACAGCCTGGGGTACCCACTGAAAAGTGGTCGGGGTTTGTGCCACCATCTGGGGCACTGGAGGCAATGGCAATTGCAGTTGCTGTTGCTGTCTAGAGGGCTTGGCTGGCCGAGACGGTAGCCTAATCCTCATATTCTTCCTCTTTGGTTGAGGACCCTCATCCGGGGAAGACTTTCTTTTGATAGCCAGGCCCCACTTCTGGAGAAGGTTTCTATTCTCCACGGCGGCCTTATCAACAACTTCTTTGACCACATCGGTAGGGAAAAGGTCTTTTTAAATATTTAACTTAGCCGGTGAATATATAGCTGCAACTCTGTTGCTCGACAGACAAACTGTACAGAAAAAAAAACTCGCCAGCGATCGCTATACAAGTTGCGGGTGTGCCCAACAGCGCCATCTGTTGACCAGATACCAAGCTCAATGTAAACAAAGACTCAATTTTCTCTCTGTCGACGTGTCGACAAGACGTACTTTACTCGCTGTTGCTAAACTGGAGTTTTTCACATCATATTGGTGAAGTACTATATTCTGGTTTTGAGCTTTCGCTGTGCAGGGTTTTTCTTCAAACAAATCCTTGAACTTTTTTGTATCGGATTCTTTGTTGATGACTTAGATCGTTTTTTTGGAATTTTCCCTTGACCAATTCAAAATGGCTGACCCTTCACAAGTTCCCAAATTTAGAAAATGCAATGCTAGGGACTGTTCTAGGCGTCTTCCGAAGGCTTCTATCGACCCTCACACTGTTTGTTCCAATTGTCGGGGTAAAACCTGTCAATTGGAAGATCGGTGTGAGGAATGCGTGGGCCTTTCGGAATTTGATTTTATCGAATTTGAAAAGTACACACGCAGGCTAGAGAGAGATAGAATTAGGAGAAGTTCTTCTAGGTCTATTGATGTTTCCTCTCCTCATGCCCCACAACCTATTCCTTCCCCTGTAGTGGTTGTTCCTAACCCCCCTCCTAGCACTCAGGAACCTTCGATGGCTGACATGATGCGTGCCATCCATGCCCTGGGGGAGAGAGTTGAGTCCCTTGCAAGTGACCGCAATCAGCTCATGGCGGATGTTAAGGAGCTTAAGTGCCAAAGTGCAGTGGGAAGTGCTAAAGTGCCAAGTGATAGTGTTGTGAACAGTGTTGCGCTTGAGGGTTCGTCTGTTCGTGCCTGTCGTCCTCCTAGTCCGGGACCTCTTGCAAGCTCCCAAATCCAGGGGAGAAGCAATGTCGCACGACGCATGGGTTCGAGAGGCTTTAATCAGCGAACAGACGTTCCCTCCATGGTATCAGGCGTATCTCCCCAAGATCGCCCCTACCTACGTAAGACGAGAGAGCCCATTTATACCTCGTCGTCTGAAGGTGTTTCTCGTAAGAATCTTTGGACCAAGGTCTCACGACCTTTAAAACGTAAATCGGTCCCTTCAGGACAAGTCCAACGTCCCGGCTGTAGCCACTGGGTCAGTTCGGACTCGTTGCCGTCTTCTGAAGACTGCTCACCGCCTAAGAGAGGCAAAGCGGTACCGCTTCAGGCACTAACACCGTCTGTCGCCGCACCTGCTCCCGTAGACCCTAAATGAGCTTTGCTGCAAGACATGCAGTCCAAGCTTACGTCTTTGATGCAAGACTTTCATGCGGAGAAGGTTGCTTCCGTACCAGCAGCGAGTGCAGTACCTAGCCTACAACCTTCCAAGCGATCGGTTGTGCGTCCTGTTGACGCTGAGGTAACCTTCTCACGTATACCAGTTGAGGAGGTTCCTCCACCGATGCGATCCAGTGTGGGTTGCCAGCCGCATGTTGACGTTAAGCGACACACGGAGGTGGTTGTTGACGTTCTGGACGTTCAACAACCATCAGAGGTGACTTGTTTTGACGCGGTGCGTCAACCTCCGCAACCCAGTGTGGTTTCCACTGCGCAACCCAGTCGGTCTAGACAGTCTCGGGTAGACGCTGTGCGTCCTCGCGCTACCATGGTTGTTGACAGTTCACAGACTGTGCAGCAGTTCCATGACGTTGCGTCCAGCTCCGTCACGCATGCACCAGTGCGACCGGACTCAGCGAACCAGACGTTACCCACTCCGTTGCCGTTTCCTCATCAGTTTTCGGATGAGGAACTTTCTGATGATGATGTTGCTGCACATCAAGATGATCAACAATCGGAACTGGACGAGCCTAAGTCAACGCAACCATCTTTGGACTTTAGAAAAGTTTTGGCTATTTTCAAAGAGTTGTTTCCTGACCAGTTTGTTTCTGTGGCTCCTCGTTCTCCGCCTTCAGAGTTTGTTTTAGGCATGCCTTCTACCGCACCTGCCTTTACTAGACTCGTCCTAGCACGCTCGTCTAAGAGAGCGTTGCGGGTGATAGGAGACTGGTTAGAGTCCAAGAAGAGTTTAGGGAAGACAGCATTTGCTTTTCCCCCTGCTAAACTCTCTTCTAGATCGAGCGTCTGGTATGCCACGGGAGAAGTTCTCGGCTTGGGAGTTCCTGCCTCTGCCCAGGGCGACTTCTCAAGTCTTGTAGACTCTCCCCGCCGCCTTGCCATGAGACGCTCAAAGATTTGTTGGTCATCATCGGACCTGGACCACCTTATGAAAGGAATCTTTAGGGCTTTTGAAGTCTTTAACTTCTTAGACTGGTGCCTAGGAGCCCTGAGCAGAAAGATCTCTTCGACAGATAAAGAGACTTCTTTGCTCATTATGTCCTGCATGGACAAGGCCGTCCGTGACGGGTCCAATGAGCTTGCTGCCTCATTTGCGTCCGGAGTCCTGAAAAAGCGAGATTCTCTCTGCTCGTTCCTGTCCGCTGGAGTTAAACCATTCCAGAGATCTGAGCTTCTCTTTGCTCCCCTTTCCAAGTGCCTATTTCCAGAAGTCCTGATAAAGGAAATAGCTGCTTCGTTAGTGCAGAAGGACACTCACGATCTAGTTGCGTCCTCAGCTCGCAAAGCTCCCCCTTTGCCTACATTGACTGCTAGACCGAGGATTGACACTCCAGCGTCTCGCTTTATTCCGCCCTTTCGTGGCAGAGCCTCCAGCAGAGGAGGTGCTCGTGCCGAAGGGAAGCGAGGGAAGAGGAAAGGATCCAAGTCCTCTAAGGGCAGAGTCTGACTGCCCGCAACTTCAGACAGCGGTGGGAGCCAGACTCAAGAACTTCTGGCAAGCCTGGGAGAGGAGAGGCGCAGATTCAAAATCTGTGAAGTTGCTCAGAGAGGGGTACAAAATCCCTTTTGTACGCAAACCCCCTCTAGCAACGTCTCCCATCGATCTCTCTCCCAGGTACAGAGAGGAAGAAAAGAGAACAGCCCTGAAACTGGGAGTGTCTCTTTTGCTAGAGAAGGGAGCGGTGGTCAAAGTCTCGGATCTTCAATCACTGGGATTCTACAACCGCCTCTTCCTGGTTTCAAAGAAGACAGGAGGGTGGAGACCGGTGCTAGACGTCAGTGCTCTGAATGTCTTTGTCACAAAGACGAAGTTCTCCATGGAGACCACAAAGTCAGTCTTAGCAGCGGTCAGAAGGGAAGACTGGATGGTCTCCCTAGACCTAAGGGACGCCTACTTCCACGTCCCCATTCACTCAGACTCCCAACCTTTTCTGAGATTCGTTTTCGAAATGTGGTCTACCAGTTTCGGGCCCTGTGCTTTGGCCTAAGCACAGCTCCTCTCGTGTTTACGAGGCTGATGAAGAATGTAGCCTAATTCCTCCACTTATCGGACATCCGAGCCTCCCTTTATTTGGACGACTGGCTTCTCAGAGCCTCTTCCAGTCGTCGCTGTCTGAAGGATCTCAAGTGGACTCTAGATCTGACCAAGGAATTGGGACTCCTTGTCAATTTGGAAAAGTCGCAACTGGTCCCATCCCAAACTATTGTGTACTTAGGGATAGAGATTCACAGTCTAGCTTTTCGGGCTTTTCCGTCGGCCCCCAGAATAAGTCAAGCCCTGTTATTCATCCAGAACATGCTGAAGAAGGAACGCTGCTCAGTCAGGCTGTGGATGAGTCTGATAGGGACGCTATCATCCCTGGAACAATTTGTGTCTCTAGGAAGACTACACCTCCGTCCGCTTCAATACCATCTAGCTTTTCACTGGAAAAAGGACAAGACGCTAGAAGTGGTCTCGATCCCGGTTTCCGAAAAGATGAAGTCTTGTCTGACTTGGTGGAAGGACAATATCAACTTAAGAGAGGGTCTTCCCCTGGCTGTTCAGACTCCCAACCACGTTCTCTTCTCAGACGCATCGGATGTGGGCTGGGGCGCGACACTAGACTGTCGGGAATGCTCAGGACTGTGGAACTCGAGTCAGAGGAGCATGCATATCAACTGCAAGGAGCTGTTGGCAGTACATCTGGCCTTGAAAAGCTTCAAGTCTCTCCTTCGAGGCAAAGTGGTGGAAGTAAACTCAGACAACACCACGGCCTTGGCGTACATCTCCAAACAAGGAGGGACCCACTCACTGACGTTGTACGAGATCGCAAGGGACCTGCTCATCTAGTCAAAAGGTCAAGACATCTCCCTAGTAACGAGGTTCATCCAAGGCAACTTGAATGTCATAGCAGATTGTCTCAGTCGGAAAGGGCAAGTAATTCCAACAGAATGGACCCTCCACAAGGATGTGTGCAAGAGACTTTGGGCCACTTGGGGCCAACCTACCATAGATCTCTTTGCAACCTCGCTGACCAAGAGGCTTCCGATCTATTGCTCCCCAGTCCTGGACCCAGCAGCAATACATATAGATGCCTTTCTCCTGGATTGGTCACATCTGGATCTCTACGCATTCCCACCGTTCAAGATTGTCAACAAGGTACTGCAGAAGTTCGCCTCTCACGAAGGGACAAGGTTGACGCTAGTTGCTCCCCTCTGGCCCGCGAGAGAATGGTTCACCGAGGTACTTCGATGGCTAGTAGACGTTCCCAGAACTCTTCCTCTAAGGGTGGACCTTCTACGTCAGCCTCACGTAAAGAAGGTACACCAAAGCCTCCTCGCTCTTCGTCTGACTGCCTTCAGACTATCGAAAGACTCTCGAGAGCTAAAGGCTTTTCGAAGGAGGCAGCCAGTGCGATTGCTAGAGCAAGGAGAGCATCCACCATTAGAGTCTATCAATCGAAGTGGGAAGTCTTCCGAGACTGGTGCAAGTCAGTTTCTGTATCCTCGACCAGTACCCCTGTAGCTCAAATAGCTGATTTTCTCTTATACCTGAGAAAAGGTCGTTCCCTTTCAGCTCCCACTATCAAGGGCTACAGAAGCATGTTGGCATCGGTCTTCCGGCATAGAGGCTTAGATCTTTCCAACAATAAAGATCTTCAAGACCTCCTTAAGTCTTTTGAGACCACCAAGGAGCGTCGTTTGGCTACCCCTGGTTGGAATTTAGACGTGGTACTAAGATTCCTCATGTCAGACAGGTTTGAGCCTCTACAATCAGCCTCCCTGAAAGATCTCACTCTAAAGACTCTTTTCCTGGTATGCTTAGCCTCAGCTAAAAGAGTCAGTGAGATTCATGCCTTCAGCAAGA
This sequence comes from Palaemon carinicauda, assembly GCF_036898095.1. Classification (NCBI taxonomy): domain Eukaryota; kingdom Metazoa; phylum Arthropoda; class Malacostraca; order Decapoda; family Palaemonidae; genus Palaemon; species Palaemon carinicauda. The sequence continues at coordinate 66,636,929 of NC_090739.1, forward strand.
ACATCGGATTTTCGTCAGAAAAAGCCACCTGTTCGCTACAACTTGGTTTTCTAGCCAAAAATGAGCTGCCTTCTCGGCCTTGGCCTAAATCTTTCGATATTCCCAGCTTATCGGAGATTGTAGGCAATGAACTAGAAAGAGTCTTATGCCCTGTGAGAGCTCTTAAGTTCTATTTAAAGCGTACTAAACCTTTACGAGGTCAATCTGAAGCTTTATGGTGTTCAGTTAAGAAACCATCTTTGCCTATGTCGAAGAATGCTTTATCATACTTTATCAGACTGTTAATACGAGAAGCTCATTCACATCTGAGTGAGGAAGACCAAGCTTTGCTTAAGGTGAAGACGCACGAAGTTAGAGCTGTTGCAACTTCCGTGGCCTTTAAGCAAAACAGATCTCTGCGAAGTATAATGGACGCAACCTATTGGAGAAGCAAGTCAGTGTTCGCGTCTTTTTATCTAAAGGATGTCCAGACTCTTTACGAGGACTGCTACACACTGGGACCATTCGTAGCAGCGAGTGCAGTAGTGGGTGAGGGCTCAACCACTACAATTCCCTAATTCCATATCCTTTTAATCTTTCTCTTGAAATGTTTTTAATGTTGTTTTTATGGGTTGTCCGGAAGGCTAAGAAGCCTTTCGCATCCTGGTTGATTTGGCGGGTGGTCAAAGTAATTTCTTGAGAGCGCCTAGATTAGGGGTTTGATGAGGTCCTGTTGTATGGGTTGCAACCCTTGATACTCCAGCTCCTAGGGGTCGATCAGCATCCTAAGAGGATCGCGAGGCTCCGTAAGGAAGACGTACTTATAAGGCAGAGTAATCGTTCAAGTCGACTTCCTTACCAGGTACCTATTTATTTTGTTTTGGTTATTTTGATAACTTCTAAAATGAAATAAAAAAACTCTTAGCTCATAAAATGTAAACATATATTACTGGTCTCTACCCACCATCCTGGGTGTGAATCAGCTATATATTCACCGGCTAAGTTAAATATTTAAAAATGATATTTTAATTATAAAATAATTTTTTGAATATACTTACCCGGTGAATATATAAATTTAATGACCCTCCCTTCCTCCCCAATAGAGACGCAGTGGGACGAGGAGAAAATTGAGTCTTTGCTTACATTGAGCTTGGTATCTGGTCGACAGATGGCGCTGTTGGGCACACCCGCAACTTGTATAGCGATCGCTGGCGAGTTTTTTTTTCTGTACAGTTTGTCTGTCGAGCAACAGAGTTGCAGCTATATATTCACCGGGTAAGTATATTCAAAAATTTATTTTATAATTAAAATATCATTTTCCCCAAATGTTGGAGGAGATTAACTTCCTTGGCTCGTGCCTCACCGTAGCCCTGGTGAACACGAACTCCCTACAAGCTCTCCTCGCCTTGACGAAGCCATAAAGGTCCTTCGTCACTGTGGCTAGGTGAGTCTTAGCCACCACCATGAACATTTCATGGACCTTGGGGTCACTTGCCATCGTCTCATGAGTAGTCTGAAGAGACATTGAGGCAGCCAGTCTTTCTTTTGTCTCGAACTCTCTTCGTAAAAGAAAGTCAGACAGCTTGGGGAGGTCCTCGCCGAATTGCCGTCCGGCAATATCAGCCTCCAACTTTCCCACTGAGAACGTCAGATGGACGTCGTTCCAGTCTTTGTGGTCCATAGGCAGGGCCAGCGACAAGGGTTTACACTCCTCCAGGGAGGGGCAAGGCTTGCCGGCCTCGACTGCCTTTAGGACAGCCGCAAACCATTTCTGTAAAAAGGGGAAGGCTCTAGCAGGAGAGGACACAAAGGAAGGGAGCTTCTTGCTCAATGCAGCTACCTTCGAGTTAGAGAAGCCCCTCTCCTTCATCGAGGATGAAAGTAGAGCTTGAGCCTTAGCGTGGTCCATGACTATGACCTCCTTCGGCTCTGTCTCCTCCCTTGAAGCTGGTTCTTTTCTCAGCCGGACATAGCAGTCCGGATATGAAGCCTTGCTGGGCCAGAATTCCACCTCCTCTAGGGGAACTGAACCCAGCTTATCCGAGATGACGATCTTTCCAGTCGTCATCGGCATGTGCTCAGCATACCTCCATGGGTTAGCATCTGAGCACAAGGGAAGGTCTTTCACATTGAGCCTTTTCCGGGGCCCATGTGATTCTGCAAGGCACTGCATTCGCAGTTCCATAGCAGCCGCCTTCTCCTGATTCTCCTTCTGCACTTGTTGGATCATTCCAACAATCGAAGAGAGGGCCTGTCCCAGCTCTACTGGGAGACCGGCCGATGTTGAGGGAATAGGCTCCGGAATCTGAACCAGAGTAGCCGACACCTCGTCGACCTCTTCCTCTACGACGTCCGGGGCTTGAACTTCATCCTGACCTTCTGCCAGGAGGTATTCTTCCAAACGCTTGTCCACGTCAGACATCCTGTCATCTAACTGGATGTCTTGCATCGCGACCGCGACTTCAGCATCCACCTGGAACTGACCTTGGGGATCTCCTCTTGAGGCTGGGGAATCACTGCATCAGCTGATGCCTTAGGGAAAAGATACGCCCTCATCTTCTCACTTGGAAGATAAGGGCCAGAGGTGTTCTTTTGGAAGCCCCTTACCCAGGTACGAAGCTTCTCCCTTGCTATATCCCTTGATTCCGCCGTCCTAGGGGAATCAAAAGCCTCAGTAATCAGATTAGTGCACACAGTACATACCTGAGGGTCCCAATACTGGAGATCATCCTTGGAGACAGCGCATGCTGCGTGTCTCCTACAAAACTCATGTCCGCAGAGGTACTTGCTGCGGACGTTGCAGAAAACATTTCCGCACTTCGGAGGGTCCTCCTGTAAAGAGAAGAAATTTCCATGAGTATCAAGTGAACTATGTATCACTGGATATGCCTAGTATAGCATAACAATTCATAAAGGAAAGACACACACTTGTGTTTCCCTCACAACCCATTGTTGCAGCCTTCCATATAATAAAATCAAATGATTAATCTCTTCTAGAGTAACCAATGCAAGGTTTCCAGAGGAAACAGGTGAAGCTCACACCTAAGCAATGATTTTAAAATCCTGGATAATAGACAGGAAAGAACTCACTTTCCTATCTGTAGGGCAACAGCAAAGGACTTGTGCAAGAAAACACAAAAGTGTTAGAACACACAGTGCTGTACCAAAAACCCACACCATAGTTTCCTTCTTACTGTATATGTTATACTGAAGAATACTAGTACAGTATAGGAGGATACGTGCCGGCCGGCACACACCATAACTAGCTTTAAAGTATACTACTTAAAAGCTATAAGGCGGCAGAACTCTGGTTCAAATGCATGTGCCGGCCGGCAGCAACTGCCGGCCGGCAACAGCCAATGTCGGCCAGCAATGGCTGCCGGCCGGCAACTACACAAGGTAGTACCCAGCTGCCGGCCACACTCTTGGTGACCGGCAGACAAGGGCTGACATTAGCCGGCCGGCAAAGGTACAAGACCAATGCCAGCCGGCAGCAAAAGAACCAGAGGACTACACCCACCCGGCTGCCGGCCTATGAGGCCGGCAGCCGGGTCGGGTACAGCACTAGAAGAAAAATAGAATGGATGCCGGGATAAGAGTGTACACTACCTCCAAGCCCGGCAATCCGAAAGAGTGCATATAAGGAAGGGGAGAATCTAATTCAGGCTTCCTGACCAATGCCGTCTGGCTCTACAGGCAGGCATGGATGAGGGACCAAGGGAGGTCCGGGCAGCACTCAAAATATAAGACCCTTGCCAAGGGGCTGAGTCAATTCCACATCCTAACCTATACTAGGTCCAGATGTAGAACGATGTACAGTACTGTAATGGCTAGGCCATTACGGAGATAGAGGGGGAAGGGACAAAAGAGGGTCCTACCAACCTTGCTTTAGTGACGGATCACCCGCAGCCAAGAAACTTATCTTAGCCTAAGGGAGATCTAAGGGGGGAGGCCAGCAATACTTGCCAGCTCCCAGAGCACCAAAGCAAGGAAGGTGTTGCTACTCCCAGGGAAAGAAACTTATCCTCCCCCGAGGACGGCAACAAGGACTAGTCTGGTAGATCACAAAAGAAGGAATCATATCCACAGAAACCATCGGTAATGACCTAAGGAGGCTAAGCCACCTTTGTCTGTGTCAGGCCAGCGAGGGAGACTCTACCCCAAGCCAGACAAACACAGACTCAGACTAAAAAACTCTGTTGTTCTGTCCCTCTTTGAACCAGACTTGCTGGAACAGGAAGGTACAGTAACACCCCAGTATAGTTTTATCGAAAATTAATTCGGAAAAAACCACTTAGGGATAAGCCCAAGGCTTAAACAGAGGGAAAGGGATTGCATACCTTCTCCGAAGAAAAGAAAGCAACCGGGGAGTATGAGAAAGTATACTAAGGCTCCATAAGCAACTTAGCCTAGGCACCAAGAGAATCGATTACCTAAATCACCGAAACTCACTCGTATACTATCTTGGAAATATTCCACACAATCTTAAATGTATAAAACATAGCCTAAAGCTTCAATAAAATTTTTATTACACTCGGAAAAACCAAAATCATGCATGAAGTACTAGGACCAAACGACTAGGCTACATGGTCTAGCGTAGGCCAGAATGGCGAATACTTCGCCAAAATAATACTAAGCACGAAAGGAAATCCTATGTAATGCTAAATAGCTAAAATTTATTAAAGCAAAACAACCGGGAATGTCGCTCTGACTAACTAAACTTATACCTAGCGAGCGACAGCGTCCATGACGCCTCCGGTAGGCTACGGCTCTTGTATCAAAGATTAATCCCATTAATAGCTCAAAAATTTACCAAGAGCCTACATTTATACATAAAAGACATTGTACTCAACTTATCAGAGGCCGACGAAGACGGAGAAGCCATGAAAAGTAGAATAAATCCAAGATTTGCGAGAAACACAGGAAAAAACACCGAGTTGTTAAGCTACGCAAAAAGGAATACAGATGGCGCCAGGATTGGCGCCAGGCACGCATACGAATCGGAAGATAGGGAGCCTTGGGAGCGGCTCCCCCTTTTTCTTTCGCGAATTCGTTTCTTGCCAATCGCCCCCTGCGAGATGAAATCTCTGTTCGGGATGCAGATTGCCATGGGGCGTGTCAAGAATACGTCCTCTGATATGTCGCGATATCCCTTTCAGGAGGGATATTCGCTCCAGGAGTTAGAATTCTGGTACCTTAAGGTAAATTCTCTGGGAATATCGCCGTAGTTGTAATATACCCTAGGAAGCTACCC
>NC_090739.1:66647161-66667161 GCF_036898095.1 Palaemon carinicauda
ATGAACAATTACAGTGCAATAGTTAACCCCTTGGGAGAAGAAGAATTATTTGGTAATATCAGTGTTGTCAGGGGTATAAGGACAGAGGAGAATCTGTCAAGAATAGGCCAGACTATTCTGTGTATGTGTAGGCAAAGGGAAAATGAACCGTAACCAGAGAAAAGGATCCAATGTAATATATATATATATATATATATATATATATATATATATATATATATATATATATATAGATAGATAGATAGATAGATACATAGATATGTATGTATATATGTATATATATATATATATATATATATATATATATATATATATATATAAAGTTGTATATATGTATATATATTGGATTCTTTTATTATTATTATTATTATTATTATTATTATTATTACTTGCTAAGCTACAACCCTAGTTGGAAAAGCAGGATGCTATAAGCTCAAGGGCTCCAACAGGGAAAATAGTGCAGTGAGTAAAGGAAATAAGAAAAAACTAAAAGTTCAAGAATAATAATAAAATTAGAATAAATCTCTCATATATAAACTTGGAAATAACAGGAGGATAAAAACTTCAAAATAACACGAAAAAGGGAACAAGATAGAACCCATATTGAACCAAGAAACAGTTCATTGATGCGCATACATTAACTAAGGAAATGATGATAAGGTTTATTTTGTAAAGGATTTACACACTGGAACGCCCTTATCAATAAATATAAATTCGCAGGTGGATGACGTAGCACAGTCAGGCGTTGTGGAAGACACAGAAATGTGACAATTTTCTTTTTATTATTCAATATGTTCATGTTGATTATAAGATTATAAGAACATCAAATTACACCAGAGACATGCACCTTCTGGCATATAACTATTACTCCTCGAATGATTTGAATCTGTAATGAATAATACTCTCCATTCAAGGAAATTCCATTTGGCAGCGCTGTCTCAAACTCCTCCCTCCAACCTTAACTATGCTGATGATTGTTATCTTGGTCAATTGTACAGGGAAATGACTTACCATCCATATGTTCTGATGAAAAAATGAAATAATAAACACTTTAATAAGTAAACTCAGGTTGCTTGCGATAGCATATGAAAAATTCACACCCTTTCCTGATAAAAATATTCATTCCTAATAAGGAAACAATCGTTGTAAAATTTATCAACAACCAATTGTCTAGCCTTGTTAGTTTGGACAAGGTGCCTCTGATGCCATCTATTGGCGGTAAAGTAAACCTCGCTACTGTGCAAGGGATAGAGCTAGAGAAGTTGTTATTCTACGTAGTTTTTACTAGTAATGCATATCATATCATGAAACATATTAATTGTATTTTGGTTTCATAAAATGGTAATTGAAGATTATATAAAATAACTGTAATTACTCGATTGTCTCGCAGATTTCAGTACGTGTGGCATATATGCCGACCCCTTGACCCCCAAAATGTAATTGAACTAACGATTGTTTGCTGAAGAAATATTTCTGTGACATTTATTGAAAAATTTGTAATTTCTTAAGAATTAAGTTGTGGCCAGACAAGAAGGAACATCAAGTTCACGTGCGTCAGTTTTATAGCAATTTTGTGCTCAAATAGAAACAGAAATGAACTAATGAAAATTATAATGAGTGGATGATGGGGATAATTAGCAATTTGGTACTCTTCTACAAAGGCCATCTATTGGCCATGAAAAGAAATAATGTGTAAAGATCTTTAATCCTTGAATTCTAGAACCTTCCATGACGTCATCTTGGTTTAAAAATAGCTAGAAATAACCTACTTAATTTGAATTTGATGTAATTTATACCTGCCATACATATTTATACATAAGTAATAATCTATCACCTTTTTCCAATTAAACAGAATCGTTCACGTGAATGGAACAAGGGACATGTGCTTGCATCTTTTGATAACAAGTAGAAACACTCGGATTCTATTCAAATTTTGAGAAGTGTGTGATTACTAAAACATACTTTCATGATAGGTTTTTCCAATTAATTCTTGAAAAAATTTTAACTCTAATAATACTATTTTTCTTTTGATTTTGAGGCTCTAAGATAAGGCAATTATCCGGAAAATACAGATATGTATGACAAACACACAAAACGCAGATCCCAATATTCTGAAAACAAAGAGTTGGAGATCAATCATAGAATTAAAAACCTCAATTTTAACCAAAATATATTCATGTCCGCAGTAAATATATTGTTAAATAATCATAAGCCCAATTATACTGTAGATATCAATGCTCTATAAAGTATGCCTTTTTACATGTACCAGGGCCGTAGGAGCGTTTTCTTCGGGTGGGGAGCTAAAGTTTTAAAAGACACTGACGGTGGGTGCCTCGACCAGAGAGTTCTTTACGAGGAAACACCCTTGGATGCAATTTCCTGGAATAGGACAGCAGACTGTAGCAACAACAAAAAAATAATACTTTCTTTTCCGACGATTTTATGTGACCAGTTACAATTATGAAATATATGAACCGGTACCCAAAATAACAGAATAAGTAAAGAAAAAAAAAAAAAACATTAAAAGGCATGAGAAGAGACAAAGCGGAAGATGATGGCCAGTAAATGATTCAATAATAGATATAGGATATTGCATAACAGTAACTGTCGGTGAACTTTACACCAAATGTTCACAAGAATGTTCTATGCGGTTGGTTTGGAAAGATATTACATTATATTATTTAGCAAAAAAGAGACACAGAAGACCTAAAATTACCGCCGAGTAAGTTCACTCTCAGTAATATATGAAATATTTACCCAATTCATATTTAGCAAAATGGAAAGAAAACTAGACTTTAATCAACAAGAGAGCAGGAAGGTTTTAGAAGCAGGTATTCAATCACTGACCATATCCATGTAATTATCCAGCTAATACCTTACTCTATCATGGAAATGAATGTCAATTTTTTTTTTTTTATTCGAGACTGCTTTTGAATGATTATTCTTATGAAGAATGAATAATAAAATTTATGTAATATAATATCTTTGAATCTTTTCTGGGTTACTAAAGATTTGCATTTTATTATCTTTTAATCTTTTCTGAAATAAATGATAGAAAAGTTAATTTTTGCCCAAAAAGTGGGGTTTACAGGCACCCCCCTCTATTCATACGCCTTCTTATATACATATATAAATAATTTATGAATAAGAAAAATATATATTCACACACACACACATATATATATATATATATATATATATATATATATATATATATGTACATATATATATATATATATATATATATATATATATATATATATATATATATATATATGTATATATATATATATATATATATATATATATATATATATATATATATATATATATATATGTATGTGTGTATATATATATATATATATATATATATATATATATATATATATATATATTTATATATATATATATATATATATATATATATATATATATACTGTATATGCACGTAATATATGTTTCTGTCAATATATATACTGTATATATAACTATATATATGTATATATATATATATATATATATATATATATATATATATATATATATGTATATATATATATATGTGTGTGTGTGTGTGTGTGTTTGTGTGTGCGCATGCGTGTACGTCTGCGTATGTCTATGTGTGCATATATATGAAAATATATGTATATCTATATATGTATGCATATATGCGTGTGTATACACATATTTGTACATAAATATATATATATATATATATATATATATATATATATATATATATATATATATATATATATATATATATGTGTGTGTGTGTGTATGTGTGTGCATACATACACCCATGCATATATATATATATATATATATATATATATATATATATATATATATATATATATATATATATATATGTATATGTGTGTATGTGTGTGCATACATACACCCATATATATATATATATATATATATATATATATATATATATATATATATATATACATACAGTATATACATATATATATATATATATATAAATATATATATATATATATATATATATATATATGTATATATATATATATAAATAAATACATACAGACATATATATATATATATATATATATATGTATACATATATATATATATATATATACATATATATATATATATATATATATATATATATATATATATATATATATATATAATGTGTGTACATATACTGTATATATATATATATATATATATATATATATATATATATATATATATATATATATACATATATCTATATCTATATATATGTACATATATATATATATATATATATATATATATATATATATATATATATACACACATAGGTAAGAAGGAAACTTCCCCTGGATCTAATAAACCATCTATGTGACCACATCAGGATTGCAAATTGAAGAAGCCGTAGAAACCTCAGCAGCTGGCAAGGAATATTGAAAAAAAATTTATTACTCTCTCTCTCTCTCTCTCTCTCTCTCTCTCTCTCTCTCTCTCTCTCTCTCTCTCTCTCTCTCTCTCTCTCTCTCTCTCTCAAAAGGCCTTAAGTAAACTACCAATATTTGATAATTTGTTCACTACAAATGACTCCGCTTTCTTAAGAAGAAGAAGAAGAAGAAGAAGAAGAAGACGACGAAGAAGAAGAAGACGAAGAAGAAAAGATGAAGAAGAAAATTATTAATGGCAACAACAACAACAACAACACCAATAGCAAAAAGGTGAAAACTAAGGCTTATTAGTTTTCTTTTGGTAACATCATGTTCATAGAATTTGGGTTAAAACCTTAAACAAGGGGTAGAATTTCACGACTCATATTCCAAGAGTAAAAGGGATTATTATCTGTCAAACAAACTAATCCAACTCATTATTCTTCCCTAATATCTCTGAGAACGCTAAACCTACCGTCTCCAATAAGAGCTATGTCAGCTATTTTATGACTACTGTAACTTACATAGTTTTTAATCAAAGACAAAAGACTAATTGAAGGAAGATTAAAAGTGAATCCTACTTCAGAAAATGGAAAGTTTTCTCATACCTTAAGACGTTTTTCAAATTAGATCACAAGAAATTGTTTTATTTGGAATAATTAGCATCTTAAGATTAAATCAAGCACTAAAAGATGTGTCAGAGTCTGAAGTGCTCAGAGTTCTGAAAGATTTAAATAAAAATTTAATTCAATGTTGTTCAATTTGCCACATATCCCATCAAGATATGTTAAAGGTTAAAGTTGTCCGGTTTCAGCTCCAGTTTTATCAGAATAGATGCTCACCAGAACATCAGTCGGGCAAGCCTAACACACCCCACTGTGGTGCCTAACCACAGCAGTGGCCTTCTTAGTAAAAATCTTAAACTCACAGTCCCAGGCTGGGATCGATCTGCTGCCATGCGAATTCTAGGCGAACACATTACCAGGAGCTACCAGAAGTTTCTCTTAGTTTTAGAACATTCCTCCAAGAACGTTGTTTCCTGATTCGGTAATAATTTATGGTAAGGGAAAAGCGTTATCGTCAACCAAAATTTAATTAAAAGCTTAGAAAGCCATTAAGATCAAATACTAATAGATTGTCGAATCTTGAGATGTGGGTGATGACATTATTGCCATTTGGTAATTACATCTTCAATGTTAATATTGCGATTATTCCCGTTAACATTCAATCTGATAAGCAATTAAGACAAGCAAGATTATAGCCGCATTTATACGTTCATTTATTAAGATTTGTACCTGCTAATTTTCAGGGGATTTCCTTCTCAGATAGTTTGTTATATTTTCAATTAATCATCCATATTTTCAGATATTTCTGGTGTGGCAAGAGTCTCCGGAGCGAATGATAATTCAGATACCTCTGCATATTGGAAGAGCCTTATCTCGGAATAACACCTAGGCGATAGTGGTTTGTCATAATCGCCAGGTCTCTCTCTCTCTCTCTCTCTCTCTCTCTCTCTCTCTCTCTCTCTCTCTCTCTCTCTCTCTCTCCGTTTGAAAGTGAAAACAAACATATTCTAAAATAAATTGAGATCATAAGCTAAAGGATATGATCAAGTCAGTTTGCTTGCTCAAGTACCGATTGGAATAAGTACACAGCTAAGGACATGTTGTAAACTAGAGTGAAAAAGTATAATCGGTTTGCGGTTGCTTGAAACAACTAATAAACTACTGTATGTACTTACCTTCCTCCACGACTTATAAATAGCGCTTATTCAACGATAACCTTCCAAACGTGATCTGCAAAATCCCACAAGGAAGGAATACAAAAATGTGATTTGTTATCATTTCATCGATTAAATTAACTGAACTCTTTTTGATGCATTGATCATGATAGAGGATAAATACCCGCTAATGTTACTGACATCATTCAAACCTCTTAATAATTTTTTTCTAGTGGTAAATAACTCAGATAGGAATTCAAATAACGGCGCATATATCATAATCTCCGTTATTTTCCTGAAAAGATTAAATCATTTCGAAGCAATATACTCTCAGTCCCGATCTACAAAGCAAAATCAATCGGTCAATAAACTAAAAGTTCGATCATTTTAAGAAAAGTTTCTCCCCCAGTAACTTAATAGTTAGCCAATATTCGGAAAGGGTTGCGTGCGATATCGTGTATATTGAAAACTAAACCATTTTCTATACGTGTTTTACCATACTACTTTTTTTTTTTTTTAACAGAATATTCTACAAAAAAAAAAAAATGTAAATGGAGCATAATTTATAACAGGATAAAAAAGCTAATTTTTGTATTTCACATCTTATATTGGCTTTTCAAGCCCGCACGAAAAACAAAACAAAAAAAGAACTTTGGTAAATTTTTTGTTGCCCAAAAATTGTATATTGGCCGGGTTGGAAAGGACAGAAAAAAAAAAAAACAGCCACTTTTTCCGCCCTCCAGAGAGGCGATAGTAAAAAACAGTTTCTGTCGGAAAACTTTTCATCTCTCACTATTGGGCTTTGTAGGACTTCTTAATTGCATCTGTTATCCCACGTTTCACGGTGTTTACTTCCAAACTGCGCAGGTACCAGAAATTGCAAAGGGTTGGGGCAGGAAACATTTACTGAATGAATTTTGTTCCATTTTTTTAAAAGGTGCAAAAACTGTACAGTGTGCAAAACCAACTGATGCTACATTTTGTAATCTTTGAATTTAAGATACCAATAATAAATTTTTTTTTTTTTTATCATTCAAAACAAATTTTGCATGTTATTTTTCAATGAAATTTGGATGAATTTTATTTCATGCAAAGATGTTTATATTTTCTACTTTTATTCTATGGCGATAGAGTAAATTGTTCAATAAAATGTTGGAGCGACACACGTTATTAAAGTAATTTTATTAGTATCAAGATAAGCAAGAGCATTATTTCAATATTAATTCAGTCCGGCAAATACCTTATCAAACCTTTTTCTGTATCTTCTTATAATTATCATTAAATATCATTTCAGTATAATATCATCCAATTAGAGAAAATGTAAACCAAAAGAAAATAAATATAAATCACGCGGAATAATCTTAATATTTAATCCACTAAAAAAAAAAAAGAATAAAAATCGAAACGTATTTCCAAACCTCATAAGAGATAATGATTTTTTATTAACATATTTGATGTCCCTTTTTCTAGGAATACATAAAATAATCCTCTAATTAATCAGCTCAACACATGGATGACTGTCTCTCAATTCGTCAAAAATGACGATATTAACATTTTTATTATCATGATTTAGTTTTTGTCTAACGTCACTTAAGAAATCAAAAGGGATAAAATGGGAAATTATTTCGGCTTATCTGGAATGAGAGAATATTTTAATGATGCACTTATGCATTTATTGGTTTAGTTCATTATTATCAAAAATATATTACGTTGATTCTATAATAACTGGGCAATAGTTCTCTGGAGGTTTCCTTGCTGCCACCTACGACTTAGCTATCAGTTAAAGTGAAAGCCTCTAAAAGCCATTTTTTTCGATGGAGGTAAAAACTCGAATAGATTTTTCCCTATGATAAAGTAAGTTAGAGCTAATTAATGCTATCTAGTGGGGATATTCAAAGGTTGCTATTTTTGGTGGTATTATTAGTCCTTCTTTTCGTTTTCTTGGCTACATTTACCTTAGATCTTGATTTGATTATGATATTTTAAATCAAATAACAGATTATTCTTTCGAGCTCCCAATCTATTTTGTGGGCATAATAGATATAAACTAGAATACAATTAAGCAAAATTCATATATATATATATATATATATATATATATATATATATATATATATATATATATATATATATATATTGCAAACATTGGATTTCCAAGAAAAGATGAATATGTTTTGAATAATCAATAACTACGATTAACCAACGATTCTCCACGAATTGAGATGTAAATTTTGACCATCTACCAATAGTGGTTGGTTAACTTTAATAACTTACTATCGGCCAAGTTAGTGTCCTTATTTAGCTCAGATCTAATTAAAACGATGAGAGGTCTTTGCCTTGGGATTGAACATCCACCAATGACTTTTTGTTAATCTGTATGCTGTGAAATATTCATATTTATATATAAAAAACATATTCCATTAGTTCTACTTATATTTGCGTAACTTATATTAATCTGAAGCCTTACTCTAACCTTGATCTTTTACCTTTAAAGGGGAAAATTTATAACTTTAATCCCTGTTACATTACCTTCACCATATTTTGACGTGGAAATTGTCTCAAAAGAATATATCTGCCAGATACCATCGAGACCTAATACTCTTTTCTTTTGACATACCTTTCCAGCTTACTTATAGACAAGGATTTGCGTAACAAAGTAATGGCTGTAAGATTTGCGAGACCACTGGACAATTTTAGACTATCTTGTTAAACTCATTTGTAACTGTAAAACTGAAACGGTCATATTACAGAGGAGAGATAGCAGAACTAGCGAGTAGTTAAGGATGCTAATTGCCTTTCTATTATGATTAGGCAGAGAAACTTAAATGATTTTCTTTCCTAACATATCATAAGGAAGTCAAGTTGATAATAGTGGAAACGATTGCAAAATCAGGTGCTTATGATGAAAAATATCACACTCCTGATCAAAGAAAATTATCAGTAAGCTATTCTTACGCCAAGAGGAAACATTACAGTACAGTATGTTCCTATGATTTCATAGATATTTAATTTTTTCTTTACTGTCGGGAATAACATAAATCTCATAACATCCACAATACTTCATTCTAGTGTTGCGCTGTGAAATCTATAATCACATATACCTATTACCTATTTTGGTAACTATTCTTCTGGCAAAGACTATAAAATATTCTTTTTCTATAAAAAAAAAAAGTTTCTCATATATTTTCTCTTTCAAAAATGTATGTAACAGATCATATTTGACCTGGAACAACTATACTCAGCTTCGAGCTTTTGCTCAGAAAGTTTATACCTCAACTGAAAAGGAGTACAATTTAACCATAAAAGAAACGCTTTCTGGTACAACTCAGGAACATAAATGGTGGTCTACCCTTAAATTTGCACTCTTTGGTGTCGATGCAACAGTTCCTCCTTTACTTAAACCAGATGGCTCACTGTCCAAAGGAAAAGTCAACCCTTTTGGCTGATGTTTTTGACAGTAAACAGAGTAATGAAAAACTTGAACTTCCTAATTCCTGTTTTCCTGAGGCTAAACTAACTAGTTTAGCTTTTCGATCTCGTGAGATTAAAGCTCTGTTGGTGGACCTTGATGCTTATGGAGGTGTAGACCCAAATGGTATTTTTCCTGTGTTTTTTATAAAGACAGCAGATTTCTTAGCTCCAAAGTTATCTGTTATTTTGCGCAAGTTAGCAAGAAGAGGAGCTTTTAGCACTAGTTGGAGAATTGGTAATGTTACTTCTCTATGTAAATGTGTTCGTGGTAGCTCAAGTCCCACTGATTACCGCCCAATTTCCATAACTCCCATATTATCTAAAGTTTTTGAACGTCTTCTGGCAAAACGTCTTAATAGGTTTGCTGAAGGTAATCATCTACTCCCTAGTTTGCAATTTGGTTTTCGTAAAGGCCTTGGAGCATGTGATGCCCTTCTTACAATCTCCAATGCTGTACAGAAATCCCTTGATTGTGGTCGGGAAGTTCGTATGATTGGCCTTGATTTTAGTGCTGCCTTTGACCGTGTTAATCATGAGGCCCTTGTTTTCAAACTGAAACAGTTGGGAGTGAGTGGGTCGTTTCTTAGCATTATTATTGATTTTTTAAGTAATAGATCTCAAAGAGTTGTTGTTGATGGGCACCATAGTGATTATAGGAATGTGATATCCGGTGTTCCACAGGGTAGTGTTCTTGGCCCATTACTTTTCATACTATATACACATGACATGTGGTTTGGCCTAGAAAACAAGCTTGTTGCATATGCAGATGATGCTACTCTCTTTGCATCAATTCCATCCCCTGAATGTAGATCTAGGGTTGGTGAATCCCTTAATAGAGATTTAGCTAGAATTAGTGCATGGTGCAAATTATGGGGTATGAAGTTGAATCCTAACAAAACTCAAAGTATGATTGTAAGTAGGTCAAGGACGGTGGCTCCTCAACATCCGGATCTCAGTATTGATAATGTTTCTTTAAATATGTATGACTCTTTCAAAATTTTAGGTGTGATTCTCGACAGTAAATTTACTTTTGAGAAACATATAAGGTCTGTGTCTTCTTCAGTTGCACAAAAAATAGGCTTATTGAGAAAGTCTTTCAAGATTTTCGGTGATCAATCTATTCTGAAGAAGTGTTTTAATTCTTTCATTCTACCTTGTTTTGAGTATTGTTCTCCTGTCTGGTGTTCAGCTGCTGATTCTCATCTTAATTTGTTGGACAGAAACTTACGGTCTATTCAATTTCTTATTCCTGATCTAGATATTAATCTCTGGCACCGTCGTTCAATTAGTTCATTATGCATGTTGCATAAGATTTTTCATAACTCTGACCATCCTTTACATTCAGATCTCCCAGGACAATTCTATCCTGTTCGTAATACTAGGCAGGCAGTTAATTCTAATAGCCAGGCCTTCTCCATCACGAGGCTCAATACTACGCAGTACTCTAGAAGTTTTATTCCAGCTGTGACCAAGTTGTGGAATGATCTTCCTAATCGGGTGGTTGAATCAGTAGAAGTTCAAAAGTTCAAAGTTGGAGCAAATGCTTTTTTGTTGACCAGGCGGACATGAGTCTTTTTATAATTTATTTATGACATATTTGTTTTTGTTGTTGTTAATAGTTTATATATGTCATGTCTGTTTTGACGTTGTTACTTATTTTAGAATGATTTATTGTTAATTTGTTCTCGTCATTTAGTTATTTCCTTATTTCCTTTCCTCACTGGGCTTTTTTTCCCTGTTGGAGCCCCTGGGCTTATAGCATCTTGCTTTTCCAACTAGGGTTGTAGCTTGGATAGTAATGATAATAATAATAATAATAATAATAATATTAAATCACACATATTCATCTTTAAATTAATGTCAAAATCAGCCACATTTCGTTAAAAGTATATCTATGCAGATCATTAAGAAAAACAAAAAACAAAGAAATACAGCATGATTTAATACTGGGTAGATATCTTGAAAAGGAAACGGATCATAGAAGATGATAAATAAGTATAAAGAAATCAAGACAAAAATTGATTTGTATGCAATGATATCAAGGATGTATTAGCAGATTTTTATTTTTTTTGTGTGTGTGTGGGGGGGGGGTGTTAATTCAAACTCCAATTAAACAGTTCATTTGTTTCTGTGAAGTCTATGAACACTCGCCAGTCTTTAATTGCTTTCACAAATAAGCTACATCTAAATACACAAAATCTTTCATCTAAGAATTTATCTTGAAATCGATAACCCTACTTTAAAAAAAAAAAAAATCTGATGAAATCTTCTTATTTCATATTGATATTGGAAATAGAAATCTCTGATGATACAGGGAGATCTTTAAGGATTTCATTGTTTTCGAAAAGAGAAAGTATAAAAACCACAATAATTTGGGTGATGGACAGTAAAAGGTAATTTAAAAATGGGATATAATTGTTTAGTTTCATAAAAGCCACTTATGTATTCGAATTTGTTCACATTTGTGTGCATTTAAATATATATATATATATATATATATATATATATATATATATATATATATATATATATATATATATATGTATATATATATATATATATATATATATATATATGTATATATATATATATATATATATATATATATATATATATATATATACATATATATATATGTGTGTGTGTGTGTGTGTGTGTAATTGTATTTATATATATATATATATATATATATATATATATATATATATATATATATATATATATATATATATATATATATAGTTGTGTGTGTGTGTTTTGTGCGTGTAATGATGATGTATACATATACATATACTCAATATTATATAAATATATATATACATATATATATATATATATATATATATATATATATATATATATATATATATATATATATATATATATATATATATATATATGGTACACGGACGGGATGCCGAATGCATTTTTGCCGAAGGACAAGAAGCAGAAGCCAGGAAGCTGAACGGACAGAATGCCGAACAGACATAATGCCGAAAGGACACAATGCCTAACAGACGTTAAGTCGAACGGACAAAATGCCGAATAATGACTATATCTCTTTTTATATACTCTATATAAATATCTCTCTTGCAAATTGATAAATGATTTCTTTCATTTATCTATTCATTCTTTCAATCACTTAATCTTTCAGCCATAAATAAAAAAGAAAATTATTATGTAAATGATAAGTATCGTTAATGGATAAAAAAATAAGAAAATACCGTATTTAAGATTGTTTTCTTCTTCCAACTTTAACTTTTAACTAATTTGATAATTACTATTTAACTACTTCTTTAAGTAACAATATGCTAGTTTACTATTCATGCTCTGTAGTTATTTATATTTATATTTTTTTTCCTTTACTCGAATTTCACTATGGAATTTATTTGTTTAAAAAAGCCAGTTTAACCATGGAATTTACCAAGACAGGACGTGGTGGCCGAAAGTTACTTCATAATGGATATTCATACGTTGTCGATAAAACTGTTAAAGCAACTACTTACTGGAGATGTGAGAGACGAAAAGAGTGCAATGCAAGAATTAGAACGATTAGTGATGTCGAACATGGACAGGCTTCAGAACATTCACATCCTCCTGACGGTGCTCATAATATAATTTTAAAATCTTTGGATGTAATGAAGAATTCAGCAGAACAAACAGAAGAGGTAACAAGCCGCATAATTAATAAAGTCTGGGAAGAACTGCCACTCAGCATTGCTGGTTCTATACCTAAAAGAGAAACACTTGCAAGAATGGTAAGACGAGCAAGAAAGAATGAAGAAAGTGAAGACTTGGATAAGACAAGCCGTGGCGAGAATTTTCGTCTTTATGAAACCACCTCCGTTACAATTTTATCGACAGACACTAACTTGGAATTATTATCTAAAAAACGAGCATGGTTTGCCGATGGCACATTTGACTCCGCTCCTTTAGGCAAGCAGCTTTATACTTTACATGCCATTGTTTCAAAAAGTAAAACCTTGCCACTGGTATATTGTATTGCTAGTAACAAAGAAGAAAAAACGTATGACGAAATTTTTGGATTTTTAAAAAGCAAAGGTGTTCAGGATCCTGATTCAATAACTGTTGATTTCGAAAGAGCAACAATAAATAGCATTAAAAAAAAACTTTCCTAATACATTTTTATCAGGTTGTTTTTTTCATTTTGGTCAATGTTTATGGCGAAACATCCAGTCTTGTGGTCTACAGCAGTGGTATGTTGAACCCAATAACGCACTTTTTATCAAGCAGTTACAAGCACTTGCCTTCGTTCCACCCCATCATTGATTTTCTTACTGGACTAAAGGAAAAAAAATATATATATTTGCTTATAATTACATTTAGTCGTAGCAGTATTCGGCATTTTGTCCGTTCGACTTAACGTCTGTTAGGTATTGTGTCCTTTCGGCATTATGTCTGTTCGGCATTCTGTCCGTTCGGCTTCCTGGCTTCTGCTTCTTGTCCTTCGGCAAAAATGCATTCGGCATCCCGTCCGCGCACGATATATATATATATATATATATATATATATATATATATATATATATATATATATATATATATATATATATATATATATATATATATATATGTATATATATATATATATATATACATGTATGTATATATATATATATATATATATATATATATATATATATATATATATATATATTTGTGTGTGAGTGTGTGTGTATGTGTGTGTACATTATGTATGAAAAAAAAACCGAAATAGCATCTTATCAAAATTATATCATATATTTACCAACAATATAAATAGCCTCTCTCTCTCTCTCTCTCTCTCTCTCTCTCTCTCTCTCTCTCTCTCTCTCTCTCTCTCTCTCTCTCTCTCTGCCAATATTCTATGTCAAGACTTAAGTCATCCCCAAAAAATGTGTGTACTATGCTACGTAATACTTGTATGAATGGTAAAATATGGATCATTTTGTACAATGCACAACTCTGAATCCGAGAGAGAGAGAGAGAGAGAGAGAGAGAGAGAGAGAGAGAGAGAGAGAGAGAGAGAGAGAGAGAGAGAGATGTCTGTGGTTAAAGATTATCTTTTCTTATATGAATGCTGAAGATGTGAAAATGTTTAGGAAAAAGAAGCGAAACATTTGTAGATATATAATCATTCATTATCGGATGATTCGTGACTGTTGTTACTAAACCTATAATGAATAATGGTGTTGTTGATAATGAACATAATTGGTCATTGCAATAACATTACTTTTTCCAGTTTATTTTTCTATAAATAAACTATGTCATGAAATTATCATGTTTTCCTCACCTTGTGTATAAAAAAAAATCAATTATGACCATTTGATGATTAACCGTCATTAGATGCCAGGTAATCTACAACAACAGAAACAATAACAACAACCTTTCTTCCATTTTAATTACATTAAATTGATCACTTATAACCAATTTGGCTCTTTTATCTTCTTCGCTTTATCCTTCTTCTGCTCTTTAGATATCTTACATAACTTTCCGGGGTAATTTGAATAAACATAACTCCTTTGACCAACAACGTCACCCATTGCGTCTTCTCGCTTCCGAGATGAATATGAGCTATCATCCATCACTGTCCTCTTATCTCTACTGACGCTACGAAGGAACTCAGCAATGCATTATTCACAAATGCGGTCTGAGAACTCTATAAAGTTATATCTACGTCCGTCCAAGTTTCCCTTTGGACCTGTACCAACCGTGTTTCACACAATTGTACATAATTCCTTTTGTATATATTATGCTTGAATCTTCGCTCTTCCCTCGCACTAAAACGAACATGAAAATTCATGTCTGGTTTTTCCTCTGTAATATTGTCTGTCTTGTGAACTTGTTATGTCCTGTTGCCTTGACGTTGTGTATATAAGGAGAATGTTCTACAATAATATAACTCAGTCGTTTCCAACCTGCCTTTGAGTTCACAGCCTTACTCGGCGCCATCATATTGGTGACCCTGGAAGTCGACTCGCTCCCACTGCCTTCCACCCCCACCTCCTTCGCCCCTCCATCGTTAGTACTATGGCGGACTCTACTACAGCAGTTGGCGCCGCGGCCGCCCCATTGAAACTTTCACCGTTCGCCAGCAGAGAAGCGTTTGCTTGGTTTCAACGCGCTGAAGTCCACTTTCGTATCAGGGGCGTGACTCACTCAACCACCAAAGCGGATTATGTTCTCGCGGCGATACCCGAGGACACCTTCCCAGAAATCCCCGACTGGCTTTGTGAACAAGGAGACACCCCAATAGCGTATGACGCCCTCAAAACATACCTTCTGCAGCTGTACTCGCCGTCGCCAGCCGCCCGTATAGCAAAGCTTTTTCAGCTCTCGCAACAACCGTTGGGGGACCAAAGGGCTTCGCTTGCCCTCAGGGAAATGACCAGTATCGCTCGCCTTCAACCTGCCGCAGACGGCTCTCCTCGTGAGGTGAACCTACTCCATGCCCTTTGGATACGCCGTTTAACTGAACCTGTACGCGCTGCCATACCCGATGTCGATAGTTTACCCATAAAGGACTTGATGACCAAAGACGACGCCCTTATGGACAGCCACTTCAAGACCTCCATCAACGCCTCCACCCCTGACGACGAGGATGCCTATTCAACGTCAACCGAAGCTGACATGAATGCTGTAGGACATACACGCCTACCCCGTGACGTGCCGAAGCGGCGACAAAGCCGCCCACCACACACCAATCGCTCGCGCCCCAACGAACGACTTCTACAGCCACTTACTACCTCCCATCCGCCGCAGTTTTGCTACTACCACTTCAGATTCGGGGCAACCGCGAAGAAATGTGCCAAAGATTGTCAGTGGCCAAAAAACGAGTAAGTAGGCCATCGCTTGTGGCGGTGGCCTCCCATGTTTCTAATCTTTTCTTTTTACAGGATGCAGGAACGGGCGAGCGATTTTTGGTAGACACGGGTGCTTGTCGTTCTCTTTTGCCAAGGAAACTCTTCAAGGCACAACGTAGTCTGTCTATATCTGCCGACGTCCGCTTGGTAGCTGCCAACGGATCTGCGATACACACCTACGGTTACGAGAACCTCACATTATCGTTCGGGAACGGTAAATTCAATTGGAAGTTTCTCGTTGCTGACGTCACAATGCCAATCCTTGGTGCGGATTTCCTCTCTCATTTCCACCTTCTGGTCGATGTCGCCCACTGACGATTGGTCAACGCAGACTCGTACTTGTCGACACCTCTTCAACCCGCCCCCTCTAACCTCGCTCTCCACATTAGCGCACCCACGGATGCCTACGGCCACCTCCTCACGTCGTACCCGGAAGTTTTCCGTCCAGAACTTCGCCAAACGCCCACGGTTCCTGCCAAGCACGGTATTTATCACCATATCTAGACGACGGGACCCCCAGTCTTCGCTAAATTCAGACGCCTGGCACCGGAACGATTGGCAGCCGCCAAACAGACGTTCGCCGAAATGGAGAAAATGGGCCTTTGCCAAAAGAACTCCAGCCCATGGTCGTCCCCCTTACACATCGTTTTGAAGAAAGACGGCTCCCTCCGTCCGTGCGGGGATTACAGGCGCCTGAACATGCAAACAGAACCAGATCACTACCCCCTCCCAAACATTGCCGATGTAACCTCCTACCTGCACAAAGCGAAGGGTTTCTCTACGCTCGACCTCCTGAAGGGGTATTATCAGGTGCCTATGAACCCAGAAGACATCCCCAAGACCGTCATCACCACTCCGTTTGGCACATACACCTTCAATTACTCCTGTTTTGGCCTTCGTAATGCTGGGGCAACGTTTCAACGTCTCATGGATGGCATCTTAGGGGACCTCCCTTTCTGTGTATGTTATGTGGACGACATACTTGTGTTCTCCTCCTTAAAAGAGGAACACCTCCGTCACCTGCGCATCGTGCTCGACTGCCTGCAACAAAACGGCCTTGTAGTCCGGTACAACAAGTGTACCTTTGGCGCCAACGAAGTGTCGTTCTTAGGGCACCGTATCACTCCTGAAGGAGTCCATCCCCTCCCTGAGAAGGTAGCAGCCATTCAGAATTTCCCCGCGCCCTCGACCGTCAAAGCTCTGCAGGAATTCTTGGGCATGATCAACTATTATCACCGTTTTCTGTCAGCCATTGCCGCCACTCTTGCTCCCCTCTACGCCTCCCTCAAGGGCAAGCCAAAGGACCTGAAGTGGGGTCCCCTTCAAGAAGCAGCCTTCTGCAATGCAAAGAAGGCCCTATCAACTGCCGTGGCTCTCACTTTTCCTATCCCACACGACCCTCTCCTTCTCTCCCCCGAGGCCAGCGACGTCGCTATTGGCGCAGTACTCGAGCAGGTGGTCAAAGGCTCGGGGCCTTCTTCAGCAGAAAACTGTCCAAGGCAGAATCGGGTTATTCTACCTTCGATCGAGAATTGCTGGCGGTGCACTTGGCTGTCCGTTACTTTCGCCATTTCTTAGAAGGTACGCCCTTTGTCATTCGCACAGACCACATGCCTCTGGTGCACGCCTTCACTCGACAGTCTGACGCCTGGTCCGCCCGTCAACGCCGACATCTCTCCGCCGTGGCTGAATACAATTGCACCCTCCAATACGTCCCTGGGAAAATGAATACTGTTGCCGATGCCCTGTCAAGAAACACGTTAGCTGCCGTTCAACTTGGATTGGATTACAACGCCCTGGCTGAAGCCCAACGAGAGGATCCAGAGTATCAAGCTTGTAGGACATCATGCACGTCCCTCCGTTGGGAAGATTTTCCCCTCGAAGACTCCAACACCACCCTCCTCTGTGACGTCAGTACTGGTAGACCGCGACCTTGGATTCCTGCTCCCATGCGCCGACAGGTGTTTGATTTCATCCACGGCCTTTCACATCCCTCGTGCCGTTCTACTGCACAGCTGCTAAAGGCAAAGTTCATTTGGCACGGCATTTCTAAAGATGCTAAGGATTGGGTCCGCGCCTGTACTTCTTGCCAAACTTCCAAAGTACATCGACACACGGATTCAGGAGTGGGCACCTTTCCTCAACCTCAGCATCGTTTCGCACACATTCATGTCGACGTTGTAGGCCCCCTACCCACATCACAAGGACATCGTTACCTGTTTACCGTCATCGACCGCTCGACTCGTTGGCCTGAAGCCATTCCCATGGAAACTGCAACGTCCACCTCATGTACATCTGCCTTACTCTCTGGATGGATTTCAAGATTCGGTATCCCTGAGCATATTACTTCTGACAGGGGAACCACCTTCACCTCTCAATTGTGGACGTCATTAGCGAATCTCCTGGGCATCAGACAACGGCCTACAACCCCGCTGCCAATGGAATGGTTGAACGTTTTCATCACACCCTCAAAGCAGCTTTGATGTCCCGCTGCAAGGATTGCAACTGGTTTACTCAGCTTCCCTGGGTCCTCCTTGGACTAAGGACCACTCCAAAAGACGCCCTCGACGTCTCGGCATCTGAAATGGTGTATGGCGATCCGTTGGTCGTCCCTGCCGAATTTTTTCCTTCTACAACCTACTCCGACGATCTCCAGCGCATACGTCACGTCGTGGGAAAATTTACTCCGTGCCGCCAGACTTACAAGCCCCCAGCGAAGCATCACATACCAATAGACTTGCACTCTGCAACGCACGTCTTCCTGCTCAACGACACCAGCAAGCCACCACTAACGCCCCCTTACACGGGCCCTTTCCTTGTGATCCGACGCAGTCTGAAAGCATTCCTCCTACACATTCGGGGCAAAGAAGACTGGGTCTCCATTGATCGTCTAAAACCTGCTTATCTTCTGCCAGATGACCCACCTACAGTTCGCCTCTCCAGATCAGGGCGCCCTATTTAACATGTACAGTATGTCATTTTTATGGGGGGAGCCATGTACCAACCGTGTTTCACACAATTGTACATAATTCCTTTTGTATATATTATGCTTGTATCTTCGCTCTTCCCTCGCACTAAAACGAACATGAAAATTCATGTCTGGTTTTTCCTCTGTAATATTGTCTGTCTTGTGAACTTGTTATGTCCTGTTGCCTTGACGTTTTGTATATAAGGAGAATGTTCTACAATAATATAACTCAGTCGTTTCCAACCTGCCTTTGAGTTCACAGCCTTACTCGGCGCCGTCACAGACCCTTTGGAGCAGTAAGGGTTTCTTGTACACTTCTGGTACTGTTTACAGTATGGAGAATTGAATGTTATGCTGTAAATTTGAATCTGCAGCGTTGCCAGTTCTTCATGATTCCCTCTATCCACTTCAGGGTTTTGTTTATTTTACTATAGTTTTACTTTCTTGCCTGATCTTGACTAGAGCAATAGTTTGCTTTCCATTCTTTAGACAGTCTCCTGTTATATATACTGGGAATGTGACTAAGTCAAATTTTATACAAATGTCCTGGTACTCACACT
>NC_090739.1:66674661-66682161 GCF_036898095.1 Palaemon carinicauda
AGGTACTCTAATAATGTGTAAGCACAATATATATATATATATATATATATATATATATTATATATATATATATATATATATATATATATATATATATATATATATATATATATATGTGTGTGTGTGTGTGTGTGTGTATATATATATACATATATAAATATGTATATATATATATGTGTGTGTGTTTTTATATTTACAATATATATATATATATATATATATATATATATATATATATATATATATATATATACATATATATATATATATATATATATATATATATATATATATATATATATATACATATATATATATATATATACATATATGTATATATATATATATATATATATATATATATATGTATGTATATATATATATATATATATATATATATATATATATATATATATATATATATATATATATATATATATATATATATATTATATCATCTCTCGTGCTGATTTCAATGCAACTTTTCTTATATTACTATTCATATCTCACTTACTTGCTTCCATTTCATCATGTAACTAGGAGTACCTATTTTCTCTTTCTTTCCCTAGATCTAAACAAATTCTACTTTTCAACATTCTATGGTCGCTTGCCTTTAACTTGTTTAGCAATGTTGAATTTTCAATAAAAATAATTTTTTTCACTAAAAATAGAATATATTTTGTTTATAGTTTCTGCATTTGGGTTCCTCCAGGTCCATTTTCAACATTCCTTTTTTGGATTTTTTTTTTCATAATTCTAAGATTATCTCTTACAGCAATTTAAACAAGCATGTCTCCTCCTTCAATTTGTGTGCCTACTCCAAATATATCTGCTGTTGATTTATCGATATGCACACATATATTCTTATTTTATTTGTCATAACTGAAGATCTAACTGCATTGAAATTAATATCTTTTCAAATGATTGTTGTCAAAGTTTTTCTTGATATCATTGTCCAGGTGGAATTTAGTTTATTCAATCTAAAATGTGTTATTATTTTGTTTTGAATTGTAATAATAATAATTTTCGGATCCTAAATAAATCCTAAATAAAAACGCAAAGTTCACTTGCGTCTACTTTATAGCAATTTTGTGCCTAAATAGAAACATAAATAAAGTAAGGAAAATTATAATGAGTGGATGATGGGGATAATCAGCAATTTAGTACTCTCTGCTAAGGCCATCTATTGGCCATGAAAAGAAATAATGTGTAAAGCTCTTTAATTCTTGCATTCTAGAACCTTCCATATTATTTTGGTTTAAAATTAGCTAAAGATATCCTATTTAATTTGAAGTTCATATAACTTATACCTCTCTTACATATTTCTACATAAGTATCAATCTATCACCTTTTCCTAAGTAGATAGAATAATTCACATGAATGGAACAAGGGACGTGTGCTTCCATCTTTTAACAATAAGTAGAACACTCTGTTTCTCATAGAATTTGAATAAGTGTATGTTTAATGAAACCTATTTTCATGATAGTTTTTTACAATTAATTCTTAAAAAAATTCATAGTTCTAAAAATAATATTTTTCTTTTTATTTGTATGCTGTAAGACATGGCAATTATCTGAAAAATACAGATATGTATGACAAAAATACATAGCGCAGATCACAATATTCTAAAAGAAAAGAGTTGGAGATCAGCCATAGAATCAAAAACTTCAAATTTTACCAAAATATATTCATGTCCGCAGTAAATACGTTTTTAACTAATCATAAGCCTTATTAGAGATACCAATGCTCTATAGAGTATGCCTTGTTACATTTACCAGTTGCGTAGAAGCGTTTTTTTTTTTTTCGGGTGGTAGGCTGAAGTTTGAAAAGGCACTGACGGTGGAGGCTTCCCCAGGATAATGTTATGCGAGGAAACACACCCTTATATGCGATTTCCTGGCATCGGACAGCAGATTGTAGCATCAAAAAAATCTTATTTATTGGACGATTTTATGGGATCAATTACAATTATGAAATATATGAGCCGGTACCCATAGTAACAGAATTATTACTAAAAAAAGAAAAAAACAAAAAAAAAAAAAAAAGAAAAAAATAAAAAAAAAATAAAAAAAACTTGGAAAAAGTCAAAGTAGAACAGGATGGCTGTTATCATTATATTATTTAGCATAAAAGGAACACAACAGACCTAGAAAAATTATCGCCGAGTAATTTCACTCTCAGTAATATATGAAGTATTTACCCAGTTCATATTTAGCAAAATGGAAAGAAAAGTAGACTTTAATCAGCAAGAGAGCATGCAGGTTTTAGAAGCATGTATTGAACAACTGACCATATCCATGTAATTAAGCAGCTAATGAAAAAATCGACAGATTATAATTAGAATAATTCCTTACTCTATCATAGAAATGGATGTTAAAAAAGAAACTTTTATTCGAGATTGCTTTTGAATGATAATTCTTATGAAGAATGAATAACTAAATTTATGTAATAAAATATCTTTGAATCTTTTTTGGGTTACTAAAGTTTTGCATTTTATTAACTTTTAATCTTTTCTGAAGTAATTGATAGAAAAGTTAATTTTTGCCCAAAAAGTGGGGTTTAAAGCCCCCCCCCCCCACATTCATACGCCTTCGTATATACATATATACATAATTTATGAATAAGAAAAATATATATATATATACACACACACACACACACACACACATATATATATATATATATATATATATATATATGCTGCAGCACAAAACATGCTCACAAAATAGACAATAAGTACAGAATATCCGCATCAATAAAATACAATTTCTTCGAGAATCAGTCATTACTATAAGTAAAGAAAAATGGATCTTCCTTCCAAGTATAATCACTCATACGATAAACTAAAACTCATCTTGAAACAAATAACGATGAGCCATTTTTCCCAGTGGGCTGGACGAAATTAATCTGATATTGAAGTTTTGGGTGTTTCATTAATCTGGCTTCCTGTAGGATCTTGAAAATACAGTGACGAATTGTATTACCTGAAAAGCATTTCGGAAACTGACGTCGGACGAGAAGGAGACTGATGTGGTTAATTCTATTGAATATAAAGGATTTTTTGTTGTCGTTGGCAGAGATATATGGAGAGTGATAGACAGACTAACAGACAGAAGTGTTAGAGAGAGAGAGAGAGAGAGAGAGAGAGAGAGAGAGAGAGAGAGAGAGAGAGAGAGAGAGAGAGAGAGAGAGAGAGAGGGAATCTAATTTAGAGCACGCGGAAAGTGAAATTAATCAAAATATTCAAAAGTCTTTTATAAATAGATTAGAACACATGAAAAAGTAATTTATACGATAATTGAAGTAAAATAGTATCAATGATGGCAATATTAAAATACTTGGTTCAAATTCCATTCGAATATAAAAATAATCTAAAATTCTGTCTCACATGGTACAATATTATGAGTTATTTTGCTTAATATAAAGAAACGTTCAATTTCAAGAAAGCACAATTGCACACCCGCAAACAAATACACACACACATACACACGCATATATATATATATATATATATATATATATATATATATATATATATATATATATATATATATATATATACATATCTATATACATATATGTGTGTGTGTAAATATACATATACATATATATATTTATATATATATATATATATATATATATATATGTGTGTGTGTGTGTAAATATACATATACATATATATATATATATATATATATATATATATATATATATATATATATATGTGTGTGTGTGTGTGTGTGTGTGTACACACAAATATATGCATAATGCATACAGTATATAGTCGTTACTAGTCATTGCAGGACAAAGGTCTTAGTCATGTCCTTCCACTCCCTTCTGTTTATTGTTTCTTTCTATGTCAGTCTATACCGGCAAATTTTCTTAGCTCATCATTCTATCTCTTACTTTTGCTTCCTTTCAAATCTCTAAGGACCGATTCTATTATTACTTTTGTCCATCTATTATCTGTCATTCTCATTATAAGTCTTGCCCACGTTTATTTCTTTTTCTTACTCGTGTATATATATATATATATATATATATATATATATATATATATATATATATATATATATATATATATATATATATATATAGGTAAAAGGGAAACTTCCCTGGATCTAATAAACCATCCATGTGACCATATCAGAATTGCAAATTGAAGAAGCCGTAGAAACCTCACCAGCTGGCAAGGAATTTTGAATAAAATGTATTACCCTGCATCTCTCTCTCTCTCTCTCTCTCTCTCTCTCTAAAGGCCTCAAGTTAAAAATTCAATTCAATGTTGTTCATTTTCCCACAGATCCCATTGTGATATGTTAAAGGTTAAAGTTGTCCGGTTTCAGTTCCAGTTTTATCAGAATAGATACTCTCCAGAACGTCAGTCGGGCAAGCCTAACACACCCCACTTTGGTGCCCAACCACTGCAGTGGCCTCCTCAGTAAACAGCTTAAACTCACAGTCCCAGGCGGGGATCGATCTGCTGCCCTGCGAATGCTAGGCGAATACGTTACCACTGTACTAGCCAGGAGCTACCAGAAGTTTCTCTTAGTTTTAAAACATTCCTCCTTGAACGTTGTTCCCTGATTAGGTAATAATTTATGGTAACGGAAAAGCGTTATCGTCAACCAAAATTTAATCAAAAGCTCAGAAAGCCATTATGATCAAATGTTAATAGATTGTCGAATCTTGAGATGTGGGTGATGACATTATTGCCATTTGGTAATTACATCTTCGATATTAATATTGCGATTATTCCCGATAACACTTATTCTGATAAGCAATTAAGACAAGCAAGATTTTAGCAGCATTTGTACGTTCATTTATTAAGATTTGTACCTGCTAATTTTCAGGGGATTTCCTTCTCAGATATTTTGTTATATTTTTAATTAATCATCCATATTTTCAGATATTTCTGGTGTGGCAAGAGTCTTCGGAGCGAATGATAATTCAGATATCTCAGCATGTTGAAAGAGCCTTACCTGGGAATAACACCTAGGCGAAGTGGTGTGTTATAATCGCCAGGTCTCTCTCTCTCTCTCTCTCTCTCTCTCTCTCTCTCTCTCTCTCTCTCTCTCTGTCTCTCTCTCTCTCTCTCTCTCTCTCTCTCTCTCTCTCTCTCTCTTTTCCGGTTGACAGTGAAAACACACATATTCTAAAATGAATTAAGATCATAAGCAAAAGGATATGCACAAGTCAGTTTACTTGCTCAAGTACCGAGTGGAATAAGTACACAGATAAGGACATATTGTAAACAAGAGTGAATAAGTATTATCGGGTTGTGGTTACTTGACACAACTATGTACTCAGCTTCCTTAGCCTCGAATCATAAATAGCGTTTATTCAACGATAAACATGATCTGCAAAATCCCACAAGGAAGGAATACACAAGTGTAATTTGTTATTATTTCATTGATTAGATTAAATGAACTCTTTTAGATGCATTTATCATGATAGAGGATAAATATCACTAATGTTACTGACATTAGTCAAACATCTTGATTATTTCTTTTTCATATATTAATAACTTCGTATTCACGGTTATTTTCTTGAAATTAAAATTGGAAAATTAAGTTTAATATTCATTCCCCGGTCTAGAAAGTTTGGCCAAGAGTTAAATCATTTCAAAGCAATGAACTCTCAGTGCCGATATGCAAACCCAAATCAATCGGTCAATAAACTAAAGGTTCGATCGTTTTAAGAAAAGTTTCTCCCCCAGTAACTTCATAGCTAGCCAATATTTGAAAGGGGTTGTGTGCGATATATTGTATACTGAAAACAAAACCATTTTCTATACGTGTTTTTCATACTAATCTTTTTTTCAGCAGAATATTATATACAAGTGTAAAAGAAAAACAGATGAATGGAGCATTATTTTCAACATGGTAAAACGTAATTTTTGTATTTCCCATCTTGTATGGGTTTTCAAGCACGCACGCAAAAAATAAAAAAGGAACTTTGGTAAAGTTCTTTTTGTCAAAAAAAAAAAAAAAAAAAAATTAAATGTATATTGGCTGGGTCGGAAAGGATAGGGAAAAAACCCAGCCACTTTTTATGCCCTCCCGAGAGGCGATAGTAAAAACAATTTCTGTCGGAAAACTTTTCATCTCTCCATCTCTCACTATTGGTCTTTGTAGGACTTCTTAATTGCATCTGTTATCCCACGTTTCACGGTGTTTACTTCCAAACTGCGCAGGTACCAGCAATTGCAAAGGGTTGGGGCAGGAAACATTTACTTGATGAATTTTGTTCCATTTTTTAAAAGGTGCAAAAACTGTAGTCTGCAAAAGCAACAGATGCTACATTTTGTAATCTTTGAATTTAAGATACTAAGAATTTTTTCTCATTATTATTATAACTTAAATCATATTTTGCGTCTTATTCTTCAATAAAATTCGGATCAATTTCATTTAATGAATTGATGATTATATTTTCTATTTTCCTTTATGATGATACAGTAAATTGCTCAATAAAATGTTATAGCGATACACGTTTATTAAGGTAATTCTCTTAGTATCTAGAAAATAAGATCATTACCAAAATGTAATATTTATACAAACTATTTCACTATTAATTCAGGAAGGCAAATATCTTATCAAACCTTTTTCTGCGTCTTCTTATAATTATCATTGAATGTAATTTCAGCATAATATCATCCAATTAGAGAAAATGTAAACTAAAAGAAAAGAAATAAGAATCACGCGGAATATATTTAACCTTTATACCTCAGCAAAAAAAAAAAAAAAAAAAAAAATCAAACGTATTGCCTAACATCATAAGAGATAATGATTTTTGATTAACATATTTGATGTCCCTTTTTCTACGAGTACATGAAAATAATCCTCTAATTAATCAGCTCGACACATGGATGACTGTCTCTCAATTCGTCAAAAATGACGATATTAACATTTTTATTATCATGATTTAGTTCTTGCCTAACGTCACTTATGAAATTAAAAAGGGATAAAATGGGAAATTATTTTAGCTTATCTGGAATGAGAGAATATTTTCAATTATGCACTTATGCATTTATTGGTTTAGTTCATTATTATCAAAAACATATTACGTCGATTCCATAAAACGCTGGGTATTATAAATAGTTCTCTGGAAGTTTCCTTGCTGCCACTTACGACTTTGCTATCAGTTAAAGTGAAAGCCTCTAAAAGCCATTTTTTTTTCGATGGAGGTAAAAACTCGAATACATTTTTTCCAATGATAAAGTTAGTTAGAGCTAATTGATTTTATCTTGTGAGGAGATTCAAAGGTTGCTATTTTTGGTGGTATTATTAGTCCTTGATTATGATATTTTAAAACAAATAACAGATTATTCTTTCGTGCTCCCAATATATTTTGTGGGCATAATATATATGAACTAGAATACAATTAAGCTAAATTCATATATGTTATATATGAGAACATATATGTATGTATGTATATATATATATATATATATATATATATATATATATATATATATATATATATATATATATACATATA
>NC_090739.1:66697161-66699661 GCF_036898095.1 Palaemon carinicauda
CTTGATAACTTTAAATCAATAAATCAATCTAGAAAGAATTAAGATCAAAAGCAAAAGTATATGCAGACGTCAGTTTGCTTGCTCAAGTAACAAGTGGAATATGTACACAGATAAAGACATGTTGCCAACATGAGTGAAAAATTATTATCGGGTTGCGGTTGCTTGACGCAATTCACAAACTATGTACTTACCTGCCTTAACCTCGACTTATAAATAGCGCTTATTCAACGATAACCTTCTAAACGTGATCTGCAAAATCCCACAAGGAAGGAATACAAAAATGTAAATTGTTATTACCTAATCGATTAGATTACCTCAACTCTTTTTGATGTATTGATCATGTAGTGGATAATTATCCCTAATGTTACTGACATTAGTCAAACATTTTGATTATTTCTTTTTAAGTTATTAATAACTTCGATAGGAATTAAAATAGCGGCGCATACCTCATATTCTCTGTTATTTTCCTGAAATGAAAATCGGAAAATGAAGTTTAATATTCATTCTCCGATCTTGAAAGTTTGGCCAAGAGTTAAATCATTTAAAAGCAATAAACTCTCAGTGCCGATATGCAAAACCAAATCAATCGGTCAATAAACTAAAAGTTCGATCGTTTTAAGAAAAGTTTCTCCCCCAGTAACTTAATAGCTAGGGATTATTTGAAAAGGGTTGTGTACAATATATTGCATATTGAAAAGAAAACCATTTTCTATACGTGTTTTACCATACTATTATTTTTTTCAACAGAATATTCTATAAAAAGTGTAAAAGAAAAAACAGGAATTGAGTATTATTTTTAACATGGTAAAATACTAATTTTTCTCTTTCCCATCCTGTATGGGTTTTCAAGCATGCACGAGAAAACGAAAAAAAAGAACTTTAGTATATTTCTTCTTACCAAAAAAAAAAAAAATGTTTATTGGCTCGGTTGGAAAGGATAAAAAAAAAAAAAGCCACTTTTTCCGCCCTCCAGAGAGGCGATAGTAAAAACAGTTTCTGTCGGAAAACTTTTCATCTCTCACTATTGGGCTTTGTAGGACTTCTTAATTGCATCAGTTATCCCACGTTTCACGGTGTTTACTTCCCAACTGCGCAGGTACTAGGAATCGCAAAGGGTTGGGGTAGGAAACATTTACTAGATGAATATTGTTCCATTTTTAGAAGGTGCAAAAACTGTCCAATGTGCAAAAGCAACAGATGGTATATTTTATAATCATTAAATTTAAGATACGAAGAACTGTTTTTTATTATTATTTAAATCATATTTTTCGTCTTATTCTTCAATGAAATTCGGATCAATTTCATTTCATGCAATGATGTTTATATTTTCTATGTTCATTTTATGATGATACAGTAAATTGCTAAATAAAATGTTATAGCGATAAACGTTTATTAAAGTAATCTTATTAGTATCTAGAAAAGCAAGATCATTACCGAAATGTGATATTTATACAAACCATTTCAATATCAATTCAAGCGTTTAAACCTCTTATCAAACCTTTTTCTGCATCTTCTTATAATTATCATTGAATATGATTACAATATAACATCATCCAGTTAGAGAAAATGTAAACTAAAAATAAAGAAATATAAATCACGCGGAATACATTTAATCTTTAAACCAGAAAAAAAAAAAAAAAAAAAACGGAACGTATTTCCAAACCTCATAAGAGATAATGATTTTTATTAACATATTGGATGTCTCTTTTTCTAGGAATACATGAATATAATCCTCTACTTAATCGGTTCGACTTATGGATGGATGTCTCTAAATTCGTCAAAAATTACGATATTAACATTCTTATTATCATAATTTAGTTCTTACCAAACGTCAATTATGAAATCAAAAAGGGATAAAATGGAAAATTATTTCGGCTTATCTGGAATGAGAGAATATTTTCAATTATGCAATTATGCATTTATTGGTTTAGTTCACAATTATCAAAAATATATTACGTCGATTCCATAAAACACTGGAAAATAGTTCTCTGGAAGTTTCCTTGCTGCCACCTACGACTTTGCTATCAGTTAAAGTGAAAGTCTCTGAAAGCCATTTTTTTCGCTAGAGGTAAAAACTCGAATAGATTTTTTCCTATGATAAAGTGAGTTAGAGCTAAATATTTCTATCTTGTGGGGAGATTCAAAGGTTGCTATTTTTGGTGGTATTATTAGTCTTTCTTTTCGTTTTCTTGGCTCCATTTACCTTAGATCTTGATTTGATTATGAGATTTTAAAACAAAAAAAATATTATTTTTTTAAGCTCCCAATCTATTTTGTGTGCATAATAGATATACACTATAATACAATTAAGCTAAATTCATATATCTTATGCATGAAAGACATATATATATATATATATATATATATATATATATATATATATATATATATATATATATATATATATATATATATATATATATATATATATATATATATATTTATATTTATATATATATATATGTATGTATATATATATATATATATATATATATATATA
>NC_090739.1:66719661-66727455 GCF_036898095.1 Palaemon carinicauda
TATTGTTTGTAGAACACTCTGGATGATTTTCATCCAGTATATGAGCGAAGCCGGTCAAAGTCCTTATACTGAAAAAAGTTCAGTGATGAAGCAATTTTTCTCGGATCATGACCTGCGGGAGTACTGTCAGGATCTGCTCTACGAATAAAGTAGGTGAGCTTCGCCCTCAGTTGTTTTAGGAATGAGTTTGATCCAGAGGTTTCTCCTTTAAAGAGCTATCCTCCCCTGAAGTCTGAAGTTCTACGAAGATAGACTTTTAGACACTACAGAACATAGAGAGACATCTTCCTTCAGAGGACAGATTCTCCAGGGACCCCACCTCTTAGTGGGTAGCTCGTTCTTAGCAAGAATGGTTGGATCAGGGAAAAGATTCAGTTCTCCCGCTTCTGTGAACTGAATGTGGCCCTCATCTCTAGATAGGGCCACTATTTCTCTAACCCTAGCCCCGGAGGCTATAGCAAACAGAAAAATAACCTTTTGGGTTATATCCTTAAGGGAACAATCTTCATTGTTCACAGATGAGGCATAATGTAGGACCTTGTCCAAAGAAAGAGAGATGGGCTTTGGTGGTGCTGCTGGCCTAAGCCTTGCACATGCCTTCGGAATCTTATTAAAGATTTCATTCGCCAGATCCACTTTTAAAGGCATATAGAAGAGGTCTAGTCAAGGCTGACTTGTACGTAGTCATCGTGTTGGCTGCCACACCTTGATTATGAAGGTGGACAAAGAAGGACAGACAGAAGTTCATTGAAATTTCTTTCGGTCCTTTTGCTTATACAAAAGCAACCCACTTTTTTTAAGAAGACTCATATTGTCTTCTAGTTGACGTAGACTTGTATTCTTTTAAGAATTCTATATTGCCTTCTGAGATCCCAAATCTTTCCCTAACCGATAGGGCAAGAAAATCTTGAAATGGAGGGTTCGGGTTCTCTGTGATAAATCGAAGGCAATTAACTTCTGAGCCTTCTGAAATAGTCCTGGGTTCAGTACTAGGGCCAGCCTCAGCTTCAGTTCCTTCACTAAAGAGGACAGATTGCTCTTGGGCTACTTGGGAGCCAACAGAGCTATTCCTCCCTGGAAGGATCTCAGCATGTTGAGGACTTTCAGCAGGAGATCTGATGGGATGAACAGGAATTCCTGAGTCCATCCCTCCAATACTAGAGACATGATGTCTGTTATCTCCACTAGAGGATCCCCGTATGGGGCTACATATCGAGGTAGTTTCTTGAAGAAGCTCATGATGAAGAGATCAATCTGCAGCTCGGGGAATTGTTCCCATCTGGGAGGGAATAGGTCTGCGTCCATGGACGATTCTAACTCTATCTGCTTGAGTCTAAGTAGAG
Source organism: Palaemon carinicauda (assembly GCF_036898095.1). NCBI lineage: Eukaryota > Metazoa > Arthropoda > Malacostraca > Decapoda > Palaemonidae > Palaemon > Palaemon carinicauda. The sequence goes on from NC_090739.1 coordinate 66,721,005, forward strand.
CATCCACTGTCACATTGCGGATCGATTGTACATGAACTGCTGACAGGTGCCATCCCTTTAAGTAAGGGATGGTTAACGTCACCTAGACTGTATGAGACGTTCTCTAGCATTGTCGATTCCGACGTCTCATTATCGCTTCGGTGTCCCAGATCAGCCTTAGGAGGTCTGATCTGTGTGGAGACAGTTTCCCCACTCATGACAGGACCAACATGGTCTTGGGACTTTCGGGCTTTGACCTTTGTTAGGGAAGCAATTAAGGAAGGACCAATATCGGTCTTTTTAGATCTCTGCGAGCGTTTGATGCGTATCTTCTCCAGACTCTTAACGCATCTTTCAGCTGTGCTCTTAGCACTGGGTCTGTCACTATTGCGAACTGAAGAGAGTTCAGAGCTCCTCCCTGTTAGAGTCTTGGATATCTGACTGATTACCAGAGTCTCTTGACCGACACTGCAATATCCTTTTACATTCCCAAGGGAAAGGAGAGTTAGTGTGACCACAGGTTTCAATGGTTTTTTAGCCATTGAAGCCTTTGAGCTGGAGAGAATCGAGACTACTTGAAGCTTATCTTGCATCCGCGATGTTCCGGGAACCGGATCATTTCCTTGGATGTTCATAGACCAGCCACTTCGGGTGCTGCCCACCCCAGTCTCTCGTCCAGGTACATTGTTGCCTGAACCATTTCTAGGCTTGGTTTTTGCGTGACTATGTCTGCCAATCCTGTGAAGATACTCAGTACTGTGTCTAGTCCGACAAGTATCTTTCCTAGCATATACATTACCCTCTGTAACTTGAATCCTAGATAGGAGGGGAGGGGGTGACTGACTGGAAGTTGCTAAAAGACACCTTTCAGGTCTGACAAGACTACGAACACCCCTTTTTGAAACAGGGTCCTAATGTTGAGAAGGATTAACATTCTGAACTCGCTGTTTTATTTGAACTCGTTGAGTGGCGACAACTTCGGAATGACTTTGAGTCTTCTTGAGTCCTTCTCGTGAACACCAAACAGCGTTCCCTGGAATTTGATGGACTATAGTTTCCTTACCGCCTCAATGCTCTAGAGCTCTAAGGTATGCTCCTCCAGGAGGGTTTTGGATTGTAGGAAGAGTTGAGAAAATGATGGTGGAGACATGTCTACCTCCCATCTTAGTCCCATCTTGATTAGGCTTTGGAACCAAGGATCGAAGGTCCAGCGATCCTAAAGGAACATCCCTTCTACCAGAAGCATCTCAATGCTTCGAATGATCAGTAGGTTTATATATTTGACCACCTGCCTATGGCACTGCAGTCACTGCAACTGTAGGATGTTGTTGAACAGCCCGAGGTATATTTCCAAACTTTTCCGTCTTCATTTTAGGTTGAGGACCCATAACCGTGGAAGACTTTCTCTTTGAAAAGATGCCCCACTTTTGGAGAAGTCCTATGTTCTCAGTGGTGGCATTCTTAATCGATTTTCTAACTACCTCGTCTGGGAAGAGGTCTTTATCCCAGATGTTGGAAGATATTAGCTTCCTTGTTCCATGTTTCACTGTTGCGGCAGCGAACACAAACTCCCTACATGCTCTCCTAGCCTCCATAAAGGCATAAAGGTCTTTTACTAAGATAGCCATATGCATTTTGGCTAAGACCATGGGCATGTCTGGGGTACTTTGATGGATTGAACACAACTCTATGTAGTTTTGTAGGGAAAGGGAGGCTGCAAGTCTCTCCTTTGTCTCTTGTTCATTATACAAGAGAAACTCGGATAGTTTAGGGAGATTCTCGTTAAACTGTCGATTGGCGACATCTGTATCTAGTCTACCTACTGAAAAGGTTAAGTGGACTTCCTTCCAGTCCTTCTCCTGTCTGGGAAAGGCTAGTGACAGAGGCTTGCACTCCTCGAGTACAGGACATGGTCTACCTGCCTCCTCTGCCTTGGCAACAGATTTAAATGCCCTTCCCGTAAAGGGGAATAAAATTGAAGCAGGAGCAAGAAAGGAAGGGTGCCTGTTATCTAGTGTGAATTCCTTCGACACCGAGTAACCTGCCTTTTTCAGGCTACTTTACAGGATAGCCTGTGCCTTATCATGGTCGAGAATCATGACCTCCTTCGATTCCATTCCTTTTCTTGACATTCGTTCATACTTCAGTCGAACGAAACAATTAGGGAAAGCGTCAAAGCTTGGCCAAAACTGGATTTTGTCCAAAGAAACAGCACCCATCTTCTCCGAGATGTAGAATTTGCCATTTAAAATTGGCATCAGCTCCGCAAACCTCCAGTGTTTAGATTTGGAGCATATCGGAAGGTCTTGATCTATGGGTCGTTTGTATGACCCTTGGGGAGCAACAAGTGGAGCTTAACGGGGCTCTATCTTACATTTCGCTTCCTGCTTTTCGTCTTGTTTGCGAAAGTTTTCTATTAGATTTTTCACTTGGGCCCATAATTGGTCCATTCTATCTAATAGAGGGGTAGGAGGTGAAGATGTCGATGTCAATGGCTCTAGAGCCGGCACAGACGGAAACAATTCCAACACGAAATTCTCCCCTTCATCCCGAGGGGGCTTCCTGCCCTCCGTCCCAAAGGCTATCTGGCTGTCGGGAGATGTGAATCGTGCCTGGAGCACCACTATTTCCTTACTTGCTTTCGGAAATAGTAGATTACGCATCCTATCATTAGGTAGGTATGGTCCCGGAGAGATTTTCTGGAAGCCTCTCACCCAGTTTCGTAATTTGTTATGAGCTGCATCCCTAGACTCTATCGACTTGGGATTCTCGAAACCCTTGGACATTAAGGTCCCACATACATTGCAAACCTGCGGGTTCCAATAATGAAGGGATTCGGAAAGAATATTGCAGGGGGCATGAAACCTGCATGTATTATGACCGTAAAAACCTTTACTCTTGATATTGCAGACCACTGCAACACATGTCATCTGGGGTTCCTCCTGTAAAGAAAGGAAAGCCAAATGAGTATACAATTGATTGTCTCACTGATAAGCAATATGTAAAAGTCATCTTTTAACTAAAATAGCTTAGAATAGTAAGCTAGAAAGGGATAGTAGGAGACATACTTGCGTATCCCCTGCACACAAATGCTGTTACCTCCCCTCAGTATTAACTATAAGGAGATTCCTTTATCAAGGGAACTCCAACGAAAGGGTTCTAACCCCTAGGGGTAGAGAAGTGAACAAATCACTGCCCCTTTATATTCTTAACACTGTGGGGTAAAGATGACTGATTTCTAATCAGAGTATTGAAGGAATTCTATTCTTTCAATATAGGAATGGTACCAGCAGAAGCCCGCACAAGGATACCAAAGATAGTGTTGGAAAAATATAGGCTACTGTATGATATATACTGTAGTTTTCTGTTTGCAGTATGATCTATATTACAAACATACTAGCTACTGTATAGTCATATACTGTAATTCTAGCCAGCATATTGCCGCCAAAGTTAGCACCAGGAACAGTTCAGTCAACATATCGTCGGCTGTGATGGAGGCCGGCAGGTCGCCGGCTGTCGTCCTACTAGGTGCTAGGAACTAAGTACTGTATAATCATAGTACAGTTTTCTGTTTGCAGTATTTATTATATTGCAAATTACTGGCTACTTTATAATTATATATAATGTAGTTCAGCCAGTGTGCTGCCATTATGGCAAGCATCTGATGGTAGGGTCCAGCCGGTATGACACCGACTGGACTTAGGAAGAATAATAGACATATATTTGAGTATCCCACCCAGCCCGTTTGCTGTGACCTCCTTTGCAATATTAAATCATAGAGTTTTCTGATCAGGGAAACTCAAGGATAGGGGTTCTACCCTTTTAGTGTTAGAAGTGTAATACCACCAGCCCTTTAAAATATTTATTATTATAGAGTAAAAGAAAACTGATTTCTAATCAGAATATTGAAGAAATTTTATTCTTTCAATATAGGAATGGTCTCAGCAAACACCCGGCAAGGATACCCAAAACATATTGGAAAATAACTACTAGAATAATATATATAATAGTTTTCTATCTGCAGTATATCCTATACTGCAAATATACAGACTACCTGTATAAACATATACTGTAATTCAGCCAGCATATAGCCGGCATAGCTAACTCTGCCAGCACAGCATTCTAGCTAAAGAGAGAGAGACAGCATGGCGTGAAGGCTGCTTTATTATTGTGTATGTATACAGTAATTAAGAATGTAAAAGTATAATTTACTACCTTTCTCCAGAAAGAAGGTTCAAATGGAAGGGGAGAATGTAACATTTAGGCTTCCATCCAGCCACAGTACTATCACCGGCAGAATCCAGCCAGCACCTAGCCGGCAGGCTAGCCCCCGGTAGGGCTAGTACAGTCGGCATGCTGCTGACTGAGTCAGCACCTATCTGTGCCAGCAGAGTAATACCCCGACAACAGAACTTGTGGCCAGCAGTCCAAGGGAGAACTGAAGAACCTAGTGACAGAACGGACTCCACACCCATAGCCATCATGGCTGCCGGCAGCCGTCATGGCTGCCAATAGTATGTAAAACACATGGTCGCCGGCAGCCAACATAGTCGCCGGCAGTTGTCATGGCTGCCTGCAGTTGGCATAACTGTAGACAGCCGGACAACAGCTGCAGAGAGGGAGTCTAGCCAGCAAGTGCCGGTCCTACACACCCTTAAGAAACTGTTTCAGTATCAGTGCCATCCTAGGCGGCAGGAGAATCATTTATTCTCCAGCCTAGGGTCTGCCAATACAGTTAAGGGGCCGGCAGCAGTGCCGCCTCCTCTCAACAGGGGAGAAACAGAGTTCCAGTGCTGGCGTCATCCTAGGCCTCAGGAGTGTACCTACTCCGCAGCCTAGGGTCTGCGAACACAGGACTAGTCTACTAGGCCACAGGGAGAAGGTGGCGGCATCATACAACCAATTCAGGTGCGGCCTAGGGAGGGCTAGCTTCCTATGTTGGCAGCCTAGTCGGCAGGGGAATGACTATTCACCCTGCTGGCCGACTGTCGGCACAAGACTAAATGCTCTGAGGTTCTGACCGAATCCCAAAACCTGCCATCTGCGGTTAAGAGAAAAGGCAGAAAACCCTAGGCTAGTCATACCTGAATGAAAACTCGAGGCACGACCCACTAGGGTTGTAGCCTAAGGCTACAATCAGAGGGAAGAGAGATTACCCTTAAATCTCTACTAGAGACGAGTATCGGTTATATAATAATTCTAGAAGATATCTATCTACGATGAATTGATAAAAAATGCTCGAGGGTAACCGGCGGGGAAATGTCGAAAGTATACTATGTTGCCTAGGTTAGGTTACCTAGGCAAGACAAGATCTCGGTTACCTAAATCACCGAAATTCTGACATATACGATCGACATAGAAAAAGTAAAATTGTGCATATAATATCTTTAAAATATAAATTGCCTAAATAGCTTCCATAATTAAATTATTAATGCTATTTAAACCGGGGATGTCGTTCTACTAACTAAATAACACATGCCTAACGAACGACAGCGCCCATGGCGCCTCCGGTAACAGGCCTAGCTCCTAAACCCAATAAATTACTCTAATTTCACTCTGAGACTGCAGCTAAATTACACACATTGTAAAGATTCAATACTCAACTTTCCAGAGGTGAAAGAAGCTGGAGCTTGCATAATAATCCTTGAGAATCGATCGAAATTGTCAGATCAACATGGAACACCACCGTGCGAAATCGCTACAGAATTAGGAATATCCGCCATCTTGGATATGGCGCTGTTGTGATACTCAATAGTTGTATGGGAACTAGGGTAACCTTGATACAGCTCCCCTTCTAATTCTGCCACTTTCCCCCTCGAAGCGTAAACGCTATTAAGGGTGCAGATTGCTATGTGGCGTGTCATGAATACGTTCTCTGATATTAGGTGATATCGTTGAGAGAAAATTTAATGATATTCGCGCCAGGAGTTAGAATTCTGGAGACCTAAAGGTAAAATTCTCTGGGAATATCACCGTAGTACATATATCCCTTAGGAAGCTATTTAAAGGCACTTCTATTAAGACGACATGGCTTGAGCCCAAAAATATTTATATATATATATATATATATATATATATATATATATATATATATATATATATATATATATATATATATATGTCGTATTGTTTTATTATTATTGCAATTATTATTATTATTATTATTATTATTATTATTATTATTATTACTTACTAAGATACAACCATAGTTGGAAAAGCAGGGTACTTTAAGTCCAAGGGCTCCAACAAGAAAAATAGCCCTGTGTGGAGAGGATATAGGGAATAAATAAAAAAGTTTAAGAATAATAATAGCATTAAAATAAATCTTTCATATATAAACTATAAAAAGTTGAAAATAACAGGAGGATAACAACTTCAAAATAATAAGAAGGGAAACAAGATAGAACCTATATTGAACCAAGAAACAGTTTTACGTGCATACATTCACCAAGGAAATTTTGATAAGGCTTAT
>NC_090739.1:66727955-66732955 GCF_036898095.1 Palaemon carinicauda
CAAAGGCAAGGGAAGGTGACATTGCCCTAACTAGCAGGACAATGCCCTAGACCCTGACCATATATACATATGATCAGTGCCCAAACCCTCTCTCCACCCAAGCTAACACCAGGGGAGGGCCAGGAATGAGTGCTGATGATTCAACAGGTGACGAATGTGCTCCTACAAGCCTCTCATTAATTGCAATGGAAACAATTGCAAAGTCAGGTACCTATGAGGAAAAATATCCCACTACCAGATTAAAATCCGAGAAGAAACATTCCGGTATATATTCCTATGATTTCAAAGACATTTTCTTTTTATTTTGTTCTTTCTTAATGCCCGGAATTGCATAGATCACATAGCATCCACAAGACCTTATTTCAATGTTGCGTTGTGAAATCTATAGTCACATATACCTATTAAATATTTTGGTGAATATTCTTCTGATAAAGACTATAAAATGTTCTTTTGTTATACAAATGTTTTCTCTTATATTGCCCATCTCAAAAACCAGTAAATTAAATCCGCCACATCTCATGAAAAGTACATCTATGTAGATAATTGAAAAAAAAAAAATGTTGTATGATTTGGGTAAAAATCTTGAAAAGGAAACGAATCATAGAAGATGATAAATATGTATAAATAGATTATGAGAATATTGATTTTTATGTAATGATAAAGATTTGTTAACAGAAAATTTTGCTTGGTTAATTCAAATTCCAATTAAACTGTTCCTTAGTTTCTGTGAAGTCAATGATCATTCGGCAGACTTTCATCGCTTTCACAAATAAACTACATCGAAATAAACAAATCTTTTATCTGAGAATTTGTCTTGAAATCGATAGCATTTTTTTTTCCTGTTTGCCTTCACAAATCTGAAATTTTCTTATATCAAATTGATATTGGAAATAGAAATCTATGATGATACATTGAGATATTTAAGGATTTCATTGTTTTCAAAAAGTAAGAATATAGAAACCATAAGAATTTGGGTGATTGAAATTAAAAAGGTAATTTAAAAACGAGATATAATAACTTGGTCTCATATAATCTGTATATGTGTTCATATTTCTTCACATCTGTCTGTATCTAAATGTATATATATATATATATATATATATATATATATATATATATATATATATATATATATATATATATATATATATATATATGTGTGTGTGTGTGTGTGTGTATAGAAAAAAAAAATAAGAGCATATTATCAAAATTATATCATATTTACCAACAATGTAAATAGCCCCCCCCCCACCTCTCTCTCTCTCTCTCTCTCTCTCTCTCTCTCTCTCTCTCTCTCTCTCTCTCTCTCTCTCTCTCTCTCTCTCTCTCTCTCTGATATCTGTGAAGAGACTGCACTATTCTGTCAAGAATTAAGCCCTCTCCAACAAATGTGTGTACTATGCTGCGTAATACTGGTATGAATGGTAAAATATGGATCCTTTTATAAAATGCGTAACTCTGAATCAGAGAGAGAGAGAGAGAGAGAGAGAGAGAGAGAGAGAGAGAGAGAGAGAGAGAGAAAGAGAGAGGTCTGTGGTTAAAGATTATCTTTTCTTATATGAACGCTTAAGACATGAAAATTCTTTTTGAAAAACAAAGAAAATACTTTTTTAAAATTCATGTTTTATCAATTATACATGACTATATTATTTAACCTTCAATGAAAAATTACGATGATGATAATAGATATAATTTGGTTCAATTGCAATAACATTCCTATTATTAATTTGTATTTCTATATGTAAAGTATGTCATGAAATTATGTTTTCCTCACATTGTGTATGAGAGAAATCAATTATGACCATTTGATGATTAACCGTCATTAGATGCCAGGTAGTCTACAACAACAATAACAATAACAACAACCTATCTTTCATTTTAATCACATTAAATTGATCAATTATAATTAGTTTGGCTTTTCTTATCTTCTTCTTCTTCGCCCTTTCCTTCTTCTGCTCGTTAGACATCTTACATAACTTTCCGGGGTAATTTGAATAAACATAACTCCTTTTGACCAACAACGTCACCCATTGCGTCTTCTCGCTTCCGAGATGAATATGAGCTATCATCCATCACTGCCCTCTTATCTCTCTACTACTGACGCTACGGAGGCAATGCATTATTCACAAATGTGGTATGAGAACTTTATAAAGTTATATCTACGTCCGTCCAAGTTTCCCTTTGGGTTCTTTGGAGAAGTAAGGGTTTCTTGTACACTTCTGGTACCATTTACGGTTTGGAGATTTGAATGTTATGTTGTAAATTTGAATCTGCCGCGGTGCCAGTTCTTCATGATTCCCTTGACCGACTTCGGGTTTTTATTTATTTTTATGTATTTTCATATTTTTTATATATTTTTATATATTACTATATATTTTACTATAGTTTTATTGTCTTGTCTGATGAAGAAACTAGGACTTTAGAAATTGAATCACATCCACATCTCGACATAACAATTAATCCCTGAAAGTTTCACTACTCTATGAGAAAATTTGTGGCTTGGAAGTTGTTCACAAACAAACAAACAGACACATGCAAGAGTATGTGTACACAGAACCAATACCAACAACATTGGAGATTTATCTTATGCTTTCAACATTCATAGGATCTTAATATCTATGATCAAGACAAAAGGAAATCTATACCTGTCCTCTTCTGTTTAACAGCTATTGTGGGATTACAGTATGTGGCTTAATTCAGGCTATGCAGAAATCTGTCTTTTCTAGATATTTATTGAGAAGAAAAATTATATAGCTCAAATTGAAAGCAAAGATGGTCGAGTTTGATGAACCAAGATGTTGGAGGGGGACTGAGGTATCACGTTTAATACAGATCCAATATGACATCTAATAATCAAATTTAATTATATATTATTAAAGAACAGGAAATCGGTTTAGGACTAAAACAGAATCTGAGAGACTCGTTCTAAAAACCAACTCTATCAAAAGGTTTTGAAGCAATCAATGCATAGGTACATTTGGGCTTTATATGAATTACTAAAATAACCATAGAAGCGATTATGTAGAAGAGAGCAATGATGAAACAAAAACGAAGGCAACCACAAAATTCGATTAAAAGATATCTTACGTGAGAGATGAGAAAATTCAATTGAGAGTAATTCTTAAAACCACCATGAATTCATTTAGTGTTATGTAATCTGTTTGGTCTTGCTACTAACAAGAGAGGAGATCCTCCTTTTGTTTCTCTTATCACTGTTAGTTGGCTAAAACGTACATTGAAGATTCCCGTAGACAGAGAGCGAAGGCATTTGTAGAAAAGGGAAAACAGAAAGACGCCAAGGGTAATATATGGTAGTTCAAGAAATAAAGTCCGCAGAGTTCGTTGAATGGGAAAATCGTATAGGATAGGAAAGAAGAATTGGGTGAGTGGGAGGTGGGAGGGCGCTTGATATCGTGAATGGGAGACCCATTATAATTATAGTGGTCTACAAAAGCCACGTCCATATAAGGAAACGGGAATATTGGTCACTGGCCAAAATCTGGAAAGGATACTTTGGCAACTGGGCTCCGGAGAGGTAGATTAGAGAGATTAGACATTACCGAGGTATGATCACCTCATGCTAGAGAATGTTTATGAAATGAATAGTAATGGCAAAGGTTTCTAATAAGATGAATAGTTATAGAAGGAACTATTAGGTCTACTTACGCTTTCCACCAAAAGTAGATTCAGGTAAATGTTAAGACCTTTCAGCCATATTTGTCAATTTCCATCATATGATAGAATGTATTTAATTTATTAGAATGTTATTCAAGGAATAGGCCAGAATGATGATCAGTACCTGGAAGTTGAAGAAAAATATGCTGCTTGCCAGCCTTTAAAATACTTAGTAAAGTATCACAACTTTCAACTTACGATATTTATCGAGCCAAAACTTAATACGGAATTCATAAAACTTGGATTGAAAGTCAGTTTAATATATACATGATACAAGTTATCTGAATAACTCATGTTTCCTGAAGCTGTAACATTCGTGATTTTTTTAATCATGCTCATGTTTAATGACGATATGTAATTAAAATGTAACGTCCCTTCCAGTGGAATTCACTTTTTAATGAGTGGCCTATGCTTTATTTTACCAATATAGATTTTCTTATATTCTTTTTATCTAAGTCATAAGAGAGATTACTCGAGTGCCATATGTGGATGTGATCATGATGATGGGCTCCACAAGGCACTATAAAAGTTGGAAGACCCAGGCCTACTTGGCTGAGGACTATGAAGTGCGAATTAGATGGTGAATGGAGAAGTATTAAATCAAAACTCAAGATAGAGACTACTGTCAAAATCTAACCGAGGCCCTTTGCGACGATAGGCGTAGGAGGAGATGAGATTATAAGTCATAGTGAGATTTAGACTAAAAATAACATGAATTTTTATAATCACTCCATATCACATAACAAGAAACTACAATTGCAATGTTTACTAAATCCTTCCATTCAATAGTATATTAAAATCTTATAACGAAAGGCAAGAATCCTCTTTTTCTTCTTCTTCTTAAATGCTGGACAGAGGAGATCGAGGGAACGTGTTGCGGCATAATGAAGCCCATCACAAGAAAGAAGGAGAAATCCATCTGGGGCCCATCACCTCAAATCACCTTCGTTCTCTTATCGTTCGGGAAGGAAAATATATAACTTAATTGAAATCACCGAAGGAAATCATTTATTTTATAAATTATTATGTCTATATCGTATGTATGTAGGTACCCATTGTCGTATAATCTTATGTTAATAGTAAACAACATATTTTTCTTATTTAAATAAAACGAATTTCACTCATATTCAAATATCTATTTCCAGAGAATTCCATAAATAATATGATTTTTATTATTTTGGACTATTGAGTATATTATTACAAATACCTATTTTGTTAAGATTTTCAATTGAATTTAAATTCACAATCACCAACAAACCATTTCATTAGTATAGTAATGTGATCAGACATAAAAAGTGGAAATATGATCAACTGACGGTTTTTAA
>NC_090739.1:66740455-66750455 GCF_036898095.1 Palaemon carinicauda
GACTCCGATTTTGTAGCAGTTTCTTTGAAATGAAGACGATCGGTGGAGCATCTAAACTACTTAACATATTTACTACTCAATAAAGCAATTCTTTTTCAAAAGATTTTGCTGGCCGATGTGGTAGCGTCCCTGACTGGTGAACGCCAGACTTGGGTACAAGTCCTGCTCAAACTCGTTATCTTTTTGGGTCGCTGCAACCTCACTATCATTGTGAGGTCACGGATGGAGGGTTTGTGGGAGCCTATAGGTATATCTACTGAGTTATTAGCCTCCATTGCCGGCCCTCCTTGGTCCTTGCATGAGTGGAGAGGGGGCTTGCGCTTGGATCACATTTTATATAAACTCAATCTTTAAGGAATTGTCCTGTTCGATAGGGCAATGTCACTGTCCCTTGCCTTCGCTATTGATGATATACTAATCATGTTGATCATAACTATAAGGTTACGAATAATATTTGACTTGAATTTATAAAATAAACTCAAACATTACGATTATAATCTCTCTGAGTGCTTTTGAATATACCCCTTTACATATATATATATATATATATATATATATATATATATATATATATATATATATATATATATATATATATATATATATATATATATATATATATATTTATATATATATATACTGTGTATATATATATATATATATATATATATATATATATATATATATATATATATATATAAATATATATATATATATATATATATATATATATATATATATATATATATACATATATATATATATTTCATCCTTGCACTTACATTCTGCATATAATTTTTTATCAATTACTTTTTATCATATATGTCAATACCTATAACAATATGCCTTTATCATGTTAGTAATCTTGACATATGTAAAAGAAATATTTTTTTATATAAAAGTTCATTTACAGTCCATGGAAGAATCTTTTACACCTCAAAATTATACTGGTGGTTTGAATCGTATTATTAAAATAAAATCAAGCGAGGATTCAAAGATATCTAATTATTTTCAAGTAAATTTCGCGTCGAGTGATGTACATATTGACATGTCAACCTGATGAATTTAATTGAGATTTTACATCTGGTTAACGATTTCAATAATATTAATTTTTGATAAATCAGTAGAACTAATAATAATAATAATAATAATAATAATAATAATAATAATAATAATAATAATAATAATAATAATCATTATTATTTTTATTATTATTATTATTATTATTATTATTATTATTATTATTATTATTATTATTATTATTTTTGTTATTATTATTATCATTATTATTATTATTTTTATTATTATTATTATTATTATTATTATTATTATTATTATTCTTAATGATAATAATAGTGATATTACTATTATTATCATTACTATTATTATAATTATGAATAGTCCACGAATTAATAAAATCTTAGGTAACTCACTGATAAATAATGTAGATAAGCATTTCACTCTACTTATTATTATTATTGGGATCAAAATAAGTAAGAGAACTTTTGCGGTATAAGAAATAAACGAAATTCAGGTCAATATTCGTCGTTCAGTGTATACTGATATCAAAGAAGAAAATTGAAATTCATTATTACTGGGATTTACAACCGAAAACTCGTTCATGAAGATGCTTTGAAGTCTTTTATCGTGTCATAAAATTCAAACTAGTATCTTATTTAAAGAAATATCTCTCTATGAACTTTCTTATTTACTTATTTACTTCATTTAACAGCTTATTTATCGATATAATTTTTGTTTCATGTGTATATACATTGTTTTATTGGTGTGTTTCTTTGTTTGTTTTTTTACCTCTTAAATTGCTTATTTATTTGCTGTTGTTTTTTATGTTTAATTACTTGATTGATTATTCATTTATTAATTTATCTATTTTCAAATCCTAATCTTCCACTGTTTTTTAAATTCGATAAAAACTAAACTGTATTTTGTGAATAACTTACAAGAAGCAAGCAGCAGGCCGGCGGCAAACAATTTCAATAGCTATGTAATACGTTGATGACTGTCACATCATCGAACAACTTTCATTACTCTACGATTAAAACTGTGGCCAGAAAGCTGTTCACAAACAAACACACACACAAGCACACAAACAGGGGTGAAAACACAACCTCATTCCAACTTGGTTGGCGGAGGTAATTAAACAAAAGTATCCGATTCCTTGTTTAATGAAACTTCGCTAAAACCATGATTGTGCATGAGCTAGCAATACACGGTACATAGAATGACATTATGATGTTGATCAAGGTATACTCGGGATTTCCAGAATGGCTGGAGCCATAATACTATCTGAGGAGAATGTGTCAGGTGGGAGAACCTCGTCTCATAACAATGCTTTGAGGATGCAAATGCGACCTCTTCGCGGGATTTATGATTGAGACACGTACATTATTAAGTATGCATGCGGTGTATGATCTGTCTCGAAGGATTATGGGAGGTGGTAAACACATTCATTTATCTTCTTAAACACTGATGCAGAGATCATAGTGTATTTCAACATGGAAATGACAACTCTTGTATACATAACATGAGCAATCAGAGATTTCTGACCTCCACGAAAGGATGACATTGACATAAAATAATTCCAAATCCGGATCTAGAATCCGGATCCAGAGCCGTATGATCTCCAAAAGTTAATGGGGTCGCCCATGGCCTAAGAATTATCTGTGGTGAAAATTTCGTCAAAATCCGTTTATTTGTTTTGACGTAATCTTTAAAATTGTGAAACATGTAACTCCGGATCCAGAATCCGGATCCGGATCATCTCCAAAATTTAATAGGGTCGTCCAAGACCCAAGATCTAGCTGTGGTGAAATTTTTGTCAAAATCAGTTGAGTAGTTTTGACACAATCCTGTCCACAGACACACAGACAAATCCTGTCCACAGGCACACAAACAAATTATGTCCACAGACACACAGACAAATCCTGTCCACAGACACACAGATGAATAAATAAATGAAAAACAAATTAACCGACCCGAAAACATAACCTCCTGCCAACTTCGTAGTCGGAGGCAGTAATGCACACTTCCGTATGTGTACTTAGAGACAGACAAGTTTTGTTAAGTTTCAAGTCAGTAAACATCTATAGTGAGATAACTGAAAATTTTATTTCACGTCTGTCAAACGGTCGGAGAGGAGGAATTATTAGGTAACAGTATGGATAGGTAGGTAGTTTTAATGATAATATCAAATTATGTATATACAAAATGTCCCAAAAATGACACTGATTTGGAAAATAGAATTTTGGTTCAACCTTTTAATTTTCCAACTAAAAATCACGAATTACATCAACCGTTCAGTTATGGTTTTGTCTGTAATATCAATTCGATGATAATAGCTTTCATGTTCATATTTTGTGAACTTTTTGACAGCGGATAAAAACGGTAAGTATGGATTATTATAGGCGGATAATAGCCTACATTTACGCAAATATAAACACATTCAACCAAACATTTAAACCGTTAAACGTGCATGCATGTGTTTACTGATTCATATTCCAACAGTGAAATACGACCTTTGTTTCCTAACAAAGCACCAGTATCTTTTGAAGTGAAACTGGACTATTTTAACTATGATATGTGAGGTACTTCTGGCTCTCAGGGGATGATTGAAGGGTGCTTGTTTAAAGCTCTTGGTATGTTTAGACAACCTTTTCAAAACATTATCATTTGGGACCTTTCGCTATAACTACAACTAACTTTTCACACCATTGTCAAATTTTGGAAGATTTGCTGCAAACCGTCATCGGTACAAAGACTAAAAAGGAAAAACTTATTTTTAATTTCTAAATGAATAATTTTTTTCATGTTTAATGGCTTAAAGGCCGCCCATGAATGGCAGAAGCAAGGGACAGTGACATTGCCTTATCTAGCAGAGACGATGTCTTAGAGACTGACCATATGGTCAGCACCCAAGCCTCCTCTCCATCCAAGCTAGTTCCAGGGAGGGCCAGGCACTGGCTGCTGATGACTCACTAGGTAGACCTACAGGCTTCCCCAAACACCCTATCCTTCTCTCACAAGGATAGTGAGGTTGTTGAGACTAAATAAACTATAGAGTTTGAGCGAGGATTGAATCCCAGTCGGGCAGAATACCAGGCAGGGACTTTTCCAATAGGCCACCGTAACCGTGTATAGGTAGCACTTTCCATATATGACTTAGTACATATAAGGTATTAATAAACAGTCAAATCTTGATTAGCCTTAAAACATAATAAAAGTTTCAATAGGATAGAGAAATAAGTGTACCAACCGTGTGTCACACGATCGTACATAAATTATTTTGTATAAATTATGCTTGTATCTGCGCTCTTCCCTCGCACTAAAAAGAACCAGAACAAACATGTCTATGTGTCGCCTATGTAACATTGTCATTTCTCGAACATGTATTTTCCTGTTGCCTTGAGGTTTTGTATATAAAGGAGAGTGTTCTTTAATAATACTACTCAGTTGATTGCTTCCTGCCTTTGAGTCCTAACCTTTCTCTCGGCCCGTCACATTGGTGACCCCGGAAGTCGACTCGCTTCCACCGCCTTCCACCCCCACCCCCCTCGCCCCTCCATCGTTGGTACTATGACGGACTCTACGGCTGTTGGCGCTACGGCCACTCCATTCAAACTTTCATCGTTTGCCAGCGGAGAGGCGTTTGCCTGGTTTCAGCGCGCAGAAGTCCAGTTTCGCATCAGGGGCGTGACTCGCTCAACCACCAAAGCAGATTATGTTCTCGCGGCGATACCCGAGGACACCTTCCCAGAAATATCCGACTGGCTTTGTGAATAAGGAGACACCCCAATAGCGTATGACGCCCTCAAAACATACCTTCTGCAGCAGTACTCGCCGTCGCCAGCCGCCCGTATAGCAAAGCTTTTTCAGCTCTCGCAACAACCATTGGGGGACCAAAGGGCTTCGCTTGCCCTCAGGGAAATGACCAGTATCGCTCGCCTTCAACCTGCCGCAGACGGCTCTCCTCGTGAGGTGAACTTACTTCGTGCCCTTTGGATACGCCGTTTAGCCGGACCTATACGCACTGCCATACCCGATGTCGATAGTTTACCCATAAAGGATTTGATGACCAAAGCCGACGCCCTTATGGACAGCCACTGTAAGACCTCCATCAACGCCTCTACCCCTGACGAAGAGGATGCCTATTCAACGTCAACCGAAGCTGACATGAATGCCGTAGGACATACACGCCTACCCCGTAACGTGCCGAAGCAGCAACAAAACCGCCCACCACCCACCAACCGCTCGCGCCCCAACGAATGACTTCTATAGCCACTTACTACCTCCCATCCGCCGCAGTTTTGCTACTACCACTTCAGATTCGGGGCAACCGCGAAGAAATGTGCCAAGGATTGTCAGTGGCCAAAAAACGTGTATGTAGGCCATCGCTCGTGGCGGTGGCCTCCCGTGTTTCTAATCTTTTCTTTTTACAGGATGCAGGAACGGGCGTGCGATTTTTGGTAGACACGGGTGCTTGTCGTTCTCTTTTGCCAAGGAAACTCTTCAAGGCACGACGTAGTCTGTCTACATCTGCCGACGTCCGCTTGGTAGCTGCCAACGGATCTGCGATACCCACCTACGGTTACGAGAACCTCACATTATCGTTCGGAAATGGTAAATTCAATTGGAAGTTTCTCGTTGCTGATGTCACAATGCCAATCCTCGGTGTGGATTTCCTCTCTCATTTCCACCTTCTGGTCGATGTCGCCCACCGACGATTGGTCAACGCAGACTCGTACTTGTCGACACCTTTTCAACCCGCCCCCTATAACCTCGCTCTCCCCATCAGCGCACCCACGAATGCCTACGCCCACTTCCTCACGTCGTACCCGGAAGTTTTCCGTCCAGAACTTCGCCAAACGCCCACGGTTACTGCCAAGCACGGTATTTATCACCATATCAAGACGACGGGACCCCCAGTCTTTGCAAAATTCAGACGTCTGGCACCGGAATGATTGGCAGCCGCCAAACAGACGCACGCCGAAATGGAGGAAATGGGCTTTTGCCAAAAGGCCTCCAACCCATGGTCGTCACCCTTACACATCGATCTGAAGAAAGACGGCTCCCTCCGTCTGTGCGGGGATTACAGGCACCTAAATATGCAAACAGAACCGGATCACTACCCCCTCCCAAACATTGCCGACGTGACCTCCTACCTGCACAAAGCAAAGGTTTTCTCTATGCTCGACCTCCTGAAGGGGTATTATCAGGTGCCTATGAACCCAGAGGACATCCCCAAGACTGCCATCACCACTCCGTTTGGTACATACACCTTCAATTACTGCTGTTTTGGCCTTCGTAATGCTGGGGCAACGTTTCAACGTCTCATGGATGGCATCTTAGGGGACCTCCCTTTCTGTGTATGTTATGTGGACGACATACTTGTGTTCTCCTCCTCAAAAGAGGAACACCTCCGTCACCTGCGCATCGTGCTCGACCGCCTGCAACAAAACGGCCTTGTAGTCCGCTACGACAAGTGTACCTTTGGCGCCAACGAAGTGTCGTTCTTAGGGCACCGCATCACTCCTGAAGGAGTCCACTCCCTTCTTGAGAAGGTAGCAGCCGTTCAGGACTTCCCCGTGCCCTCGACCGTCAAAGCTCTGCAGGAATTCTGGGGCATGATCAACTATTATCACCGTTTTCTACCGGCCATTGCAGCCACTCTTGCTCCCCTCTACGCCTCCCTCAAGGGCAAACCAAAGGACCTGAAGTGGGGTCCCCTTCAAGATGCAGCCTTCTGCAATGCAAAGACGCCCCTATCAACTGCTGCGGCTCTCACTTTTCCTATCCCACATGCCCCTCTCCTTCTCTCCACCGATGCCAGCGACATCGCCATTGGTGCAGTACTCGAGCAGGTGGTCAACGGCTCCCCCGCCCATTGGCCTTCTTCAGCAGAAAACTGTCCAAGGCAGAATCGGGTTATTCTACCTTCGATCGAGAATTGCTGGCGGTGCACTTGGCTATCCGTCACTTTCGTCATTTCTTAGAAGGTACGCCCTTCGTCATTCGCACAGACCACATGCCTCTGGTGCACGCCTTCACTCGACAGTCTGACGCCTGGTCCGCCCGTCAACGCCGACATCTCTCCGCCGTGGCTGAATACAATTGCACCCTTCAATACGTCCCTGGGAAAAGGAATCCCGTTGCCGATGCCCTGTCAAGAAACACGTTGGCTGCCGTTCAACTGGGATTGGATTACAACGCCCTGGCTGAAGCCCAACGACAGGATCCAGAGTATCAAGCATGTAGGACATCCTGCACGTCCCTCCGTTGGGAAGACTTTCCCCCCGAAGACTCCAACACCACCCTCCTCTGTGACGTCAGTACTGGTAGACCGCGACCTTGGATTCCTGCTCCCATGCGCCGACAGGTGTTTGATTTCATTCACGGCCTTTCACATCCCTCGTGCCGTTCTACTGCACAGCTGCTGAAGGCAAAGTTCATTTGGCACGGCATTTCTAAGGATGCTAAGGATTGGGTCCGCGCCTGTACTTCTTGCCATACTTCCAAAGTGCATCAACACACGGATTCAGGAGTGGGGACCTTTCCTCAACCTCAGCGTCGTTTCGCACACATTCACGTTGACGTTGTAGGCCCCCTACCCACATCACAAGGACATCGTTACCTGTTTACCGTCATCGACCGCTCCACTCGTTGGCCTGAAGCCATTCCCATGGAAACTGCAACGTCCGCCTCATGTACATCTGCCTTACTCTCTGGATGGATTTCAAGATTTGGTATCCCTGAGCATATTACTTCTGACAGGGGAACCACTTTCACCTCTCAATTGTGGACATCATTAGCGAATCTCCTGGGCATCACCCTACATCAGACAACGGCCTACAACCCCGCTGCCAATGGAATGGTTGAACGTTTTCATCGCACCTTCGAAGCAGCTTTGATGTCCCGCTGCAAGGATTGCAACTGGTTTACTCAGCTTCCCTGGGTCCTCCTGGGAAAAAGGACCATTCCTAAAGACGCCCTCGACGTCTCGGCAGCTGAAATGGTGTATGGCGACCCGTTGGTCGTCCCTGCCGAATTTTTTCCTTCTACAACCTCCTCCGACAATCTCCAGCGCATACGTCACGTTGTGGGAAAATTTACTCCGTGGCGCCAGACTTACAAGCCCCCAGCGAAGCATCACATGCCAACGGACTTGCACTCTGCAACGCACGTCTTCCTGCGCAACGACACTAGCAAGCCACCGCTAACGCCCCCTTACACGGGTCCTTTCCTTGTGATCCGACGTAGTCCGAAAGCATTCCTACTAAACATTCGTGGCAAAGAAGACTGGGTCTCCATTGATCGTCTAAAACCTGCTTATCTACTGCCAGATGACCCGCCTACAGTTCGCCTCTCAAGATCAGGACGCCCTATTTAACATGTACAGTGTCATTTTTAGGGGGGGAGCCATGTACCAACCGTGTGTCACACGATCGTACAAAAATTATTTTGTATATATTATGCTTGTATCTGCGCTCTTCCCTCGCACTAAAAAGAACCAGAACAAACATGTCTATGTGTCGCCTATGTAACATTGTCATTTCTCGAACATGTATTTTCCTGTTGCCTTGAGGTTTTGTATATAAAGGAGAGTGTTCTTTAATAATACTACTCAGTTGATTGCTTCCTGCCTTTGAGTCCTAACCCTTCTCTCGGCCTGTCACATAAGTATGATTTCATACTGTACTCAGTATTTAAAGATCATTCAGCACACGGTTACATAACATCAAAATTACTATGAATCGTAGTCTACCATTTACTTGGATGTACCTATCTATCTAAATCTCAAATATTGCTATTCCTCATTGTCTGAGAGAAATTGGATAAAATTTATTTATTGGAAGTATACTTCTTATTCCGTAATCCACACATCATTCTGTTCAAACTTCAATAGTTCTTTTAATGAAAAATCAAAATCATAAAAGAAGCATAGTGGTGACAAAACTGCATTGACAGGCCGAATTTCATTGGGTATAAACAAAGAACTAAAATTTTGCAGTTTTGACTACAACGTTTGTATTTGAACTAACGTCTCAACCACTAAACAGTTTATAATAGATATTCAGGCAAGGACAGTATAGGACAGTAACTTTCTTTCGTAAGAGTCAAATATACTGCCATTTTCATAATATTCATTGGTGATACTATTGCTCTTGGCATTCTATAAAATAACTTTTATAGTGTCATTTTGGAAATGGAAATTCTCACTCTTACTACTTAACTGCATATTATGCGAAATAGCTGTAACAGTTTCCTAGAGGAAGCAGCACTAGGATTAATAAGTATTTTTTATTTCTTATGTAATCTATAGTATAGATTACAAAATCATATAAGATTATTTATGGATAATTTTACATGATTTTATTAAGATTCTTAATGTGTTTTATGCTTTTAATATGTATTTTAAAAAATATTCTGTGAATGTCAGGAAGTGACTAAATAGATTTAGCACTAAAATTAAATCAACGAATTTCTTCCCTCTGAAAAGCTGTTTGTCACTTTTTATGAGCCAATGATTCAATGATTATTCATCATTGTAAAGGCCATACTCTATAAATATGCTGGTTGCGTATCCGTGGAAAACAGAAACTGTCAAGATATGACAGTCTAAAAGGAAAAATTCTGATCATCCTTTACATTCAGGTCTTACCGAAAAGTTCCATCTTGTTTGTAATACTAGGCATCCAGTTAATTCTAATAGCCAGGCCTTCTCCATCATGAAGCTCAATACTACACACTATTCTAGAAGTTTTATTCCAGCTATGACCAAGTTGTGGAATGATCTTCCTAATCGGGTAGTTGAATCAGTAGAACTTCGAAAGTTCAAACTAGCAGCAAATGTTTTTATGTTGAACATGTTGATATAAGTCTTTTTATAGTTTATATATAAAATATCTATTTGATGTTGTTACTGGTTTTAAAATATTTCATCTTACTTAATTATTTCTCATATCTTTTATTTATTTCCTTATTTCCT
>NC_090739.1:66762955-66770455 GCF_036898095.1 Palaemon carinicauda
TTTCTTATTTATCTAGGTTTGCCTCAACTACAGATTAATTAGATTTATTTTCACATAATTCCTTTGATGGCAAGCCCTACGTTAATTCACTTTGTAACTGAATCTATGTCGATCCCAAAGTAACAACTCATATTTTTTCAGACAAATTGCAATCAACGATAAACAATGTCAAAATAATTAGTATTTCCTCCTAAAGAGTGAAGGAGGAACGCTTTCATATAATGCTACAAGGAGTAATGTAGTAAGAAGCCCCTAGGGGCCCCTGTACAACATTCTCTACCGAAAGGAAACAATGTCAAAAGAATTAACGTTTCCTCCTGAAGAGTGAAGGAGGAACGTTTTCCTAAATCCATTTTCAAGCTGCATTTACCAATGGCCTTTTCCCTTCAAGCACTAAAAACCAACCAACAATGAAGTTTTTTATCTTTTCACCAACTTTATCAATTAGATCCTTTTCACAAAAATGCAATTAGCTCTGCCTTAATCCAAAAGGAGTCGGACATGGATTCAGGAATTGTCAGTTAAACCCGCACTCTTTCAAAGCTCTTCTGTGAATAGCTGCCCCTACTCTCCATCCGCAGTTTCAGCAGTGCAATCCTGAGAACCTAATGCTTAGAGTATGAGGGTTTTTTTTTATCCAATCTATTAATCCGTACCATTATGTTTGCGTCCAAGTAATCATTATAAGAATCACGTTGTCATAATCCTGTTTGTATATTTCCAATTAATTCCAAGACGCCAATGAGTAACTCTTTGTAAATTAGAAAGATTTATAAAAAAAAAAAATAATAATAATAATAGTTAAGCATTCTATTGAATATAAAAAGTGACATGTTCCCTTTTATCTTAATGCAATGATGAAAGAAGCACAATTTTAAAGTGCACAGTTACAGGAATTTTCCATTTAACACTAATGTATAATGAAATTCCACGATAGTTTCTTTTGAAGACAAATGGAGACATGAACTGCACTTTCTTAATTAACATTGCCTAACTAACCCTCAATGCCATTACGCTGATGAGCTGCAAAAAGGAATCCTCCCTAAAAGCCAGCTTCAAGCCATAATTCGTCATCTAAAACTAATATTCATTTTACTCCACAGTTTCAAGTCCATTTGCTATCACTTTAATCTAATTCTTTATATCTAATAAACTGCATTATCTGATTCATAGAGTTTTATTTAATATTCAGTATTATTTCATTTATATATTGCAGCATCTCTTCCTTGTTTATATAAAGATATAATGGTCCTGGATTAGATTACTAATTTAACCTCCACAAGAATAGTAAACAGTCATGTATACATATAATATTGAAATGTTTAGGTATTCATCTTAGTTTATATTTTGCGCTCAGATATACATTTGGGATAAATAAATATATATATATATATATATATATGTATATATACAGTATATATATATATATATATATATAGGTATATATATATTTTATATATATATATATATATATATACACACATATATATATATGTGTGTGTGTATATATATACATATATATATATATATATATAAATTTATATATATACATATATATATATACTGTATATATATATATATATATACATATATATATATATATATATGTGTGTGTGTGTGTGTGTGTGTGTCTGTGTGAGTGTATGTGTGCGTGTTTGTCTGTGATTGTGTGTGAAGGCGGACGACATTTTTGATGGAACGAGCTATTTCCTCTAAATCTCCCGTCAGGTGGGATTTTACTCCCGAAGGATATTAGTTGCTGGAAAATATAGTGAGATGGGTTCAAGCAAAGCTATTACTGGCTCCCTCGACCCAATTTCCCCTTTGGGAAGGCGAACGTGATGGAAATATTAACAGCGCTGTCGAACGCTTGATAACGCTGCCGAATATCACATGGTGAAAGAAAATTATTCAGTATTCAAGTTGTTCGTGAATTTCAAAGGTATGGGCATCTGGTCAGGGAGGAAGGATACGAAAATCATATGAACATGGGTTTCATACGAAATGTGGTAACTAGTTTTTAGAAGGTAAAATGTTGTAAAGGATTTTGGTGTATATATTATTCTATAAGTTTTATTCCAGCTGGGACCAGATTGTGGAATCATCTTCCTATTCTGGTGGTTGAACCGCCGAAACTTAAAATGTCCATAGTTATTACAAAACATTTCTGTTGAATAGGTAGAGATAAGACTCGTTTCATAATCAGTGACAAATCTATTTTAACGTTGTTGATTATTTGGCTTAAAATATTCTATATCTTTTTATTACTTCTCATATGTGATTAAATTATTGGTTCTTTATTCCCTTGTTACACTGGCCTTCTTTCCCAGTTGTAGCCATTAGTCTCGTATCATACTGCTTTTTTAACTAGGGTTGTAGTTTAATAATAATGATAACAATAATAATAATAATAATAATAATAATAATAATAATAATAATAATAATAATAATAATAATAATAATAACAAAGACCAAAAGTTGTAATATTATTCTAATAAATACAATGATTGTAATAGACGACTATAAGCAATGATCTGACAAAATTATGATAATCGTTATAAAAAACTAACGTCCAAGAATATGTAAATGATTCCAGTAACCAACATAAACCAATGACTGAACTCCTCAATTAGCCTATGCATAAAAATCTGATTAAGAATATTGCATTTTTTTTCTTTTGAATGGAGGTTTGTCTTATATTAAATCCACAAGACATTCTTTAAATATTTTCCTCTGTCCTCATTCTCCTGACAACACTTACTGTAAATTACCAGACAATTCTTCTTCACCCAAGGGGTTACCTACTACAATGTAATTGTTCAGTGGCTACTTTCCACTTGGTAGGGGTAGAAGAAACTCTTTAACTATGGTAAGCAGCTCTTCTAGGAGAAGGACACTCCAAAATCAAACATTGTTCTCCAATCTTGGGTAGTGCCATAGCTTCTGTACCATAGTATTCTACTATCTTGAGTTAAAGTTCCCATGCTTAACGGTACACTCGAGCACTCTAGTCTATCTAATTTTCTTCCTCTTGTTTTGTTAAAGTTTTTATAGTTTATATATGAAAGATCTAGGTTAATGTTGTTACTGTTCTTGAAATATTTTATTTTTCCTTATTTCCTTTCCTCACTGGGCTATTTTCCCTATTGGGGCCACTTGGCTTATAGCATCCTTCTTTTCAAACTAGGTATGTAGCTTAACAAGTAATAATAATAATAATAATAATAATTTAAACCGATCTAATAAAGAACCATTGAAATGCGTGTATTAAGACGTCAAACATGAATACTATTTCACAAGGTCAAATTACGTGTCAAATCATAATGAACGTTTGACTAGGAAGTGAATGATGGTCCAACGAGAATAACAAATTCTAAAGAGTAAGACCATCATTATTCTACCGTCTAGTGATTCTCTCTCTCTCTCTCTCTCTCTCTCTCTCTCTCTCTCTCTCTCTCTAGTATGATCCTTTACGTCTATAAGTACACTAATAGAAACGTCTGAAATATCATTCTTTTACTTTAAGGGCCACATTTTCGAAAAAAAAGATAAACTTATATTCATGATACTACACTTCTTATCTAGGCTGCATCTCGGTCTAAAGAATGTACCGATGATGTCTTAAAAATCTAAGAAGAAAGAAGAAAAAATTCTATACCGTTATAGACGTTAGAAAAATAACGAAATAAAGAGAGACAGAGGATGACAGAATGGTAGCGAGAGAGTTAATTGTATTCTAATTTCCTTGACAGATGGCGCTCAGATAGCGTAGATTTTCTGTTTATCCCAATTTGCAATGGTAATCGCGACTTTTTTGGAATATGCCATGTCTTATATCTGACACACGATATAGGAGAGAAATCCCTTCAAAAGAAATTATATCCGTTAGTATAAATATCATATATACATAGATATTATTACTAATATATATATATATATATATATATACATATATAAATATATATGTATATATATATATATATATATATATGTAAATATCACCCACGAAAGGCATTTAATACCGAATTCTATCATGGGAATATATATCCACTTGGAATTCATTTTATGGTAACAGCTTCTGGCCGAGTGGGGATTCGAACCACCACCTCTTCGGCTGGAGACTATGCCTGCAGTGACCATGCCGACTGAGCTTTAATTGACGTTTCCTCAAGCTTTCACGAATTTTATCAGGCTTTTTCTGTCATATAGCTAATAATACACAGAATTAGCTATTCAATTATGAACCATACTAGGTTGGTTTGCTATGAGCGATCAGACTAAAGTTTCTCACCATCACCGATCCGTAATGGTCATCGTGGTGATGGAAAAGTCCAAAACCCAGACATGACTAAGGACATGTCTGAAGTCTTTATCCTACCGTGGACTAAAAACGGCTGTATTTGTTGTTGTGAGTATATATATATATATATATATATATGTATATATATGCATATATATACATATATTATTATTATTATTATTATTATTATTATTATTATTATTATATACACACACACACACACACATATATATATATATATATGCAGTATACATAAATATATATATATATATATATATATAAATACATATAAATATATACATATATATGTATATATATATATATATATATATACATATATATATATACATATATATATATATATATATATGCTGTATATATACATTTTTTTGTTCGTGAGGAAATTCACAGCCTACAGTTATGATTACACCTGGCTGCCGAAACTATTAATCTTTCACAGTTTTGCAAACTCTTTATTACTTTCCTAATTGAGCCATAACTCTCTCGTATGAATCGGTACACTAGAACTCGTTCTTGCCAACGTATGTTGGCCTAAATATATGGTTAATTATAGCAATTGCCAAAAACTCTCCTCAACCATTTATCATTTTCCCGAAGTAAACTTTTTTTCGATAGATTCTTTTCCCTATCTTTGTATTGTTTCTGTTACTTATTTTCTTCTTAATTTATCCCTGATTTAAATTTTGTATTATTTTTAACCTCTTTTTTAATTATTCCTTTTATTCTAACTATATCGTTTCCATGTTCATTCCAATATTTTTCATGAAAATTCCCTTTTCAAATCTGTAAAACTGGTTCAGAGAAATATTTTAGTTTTATGCTTTGTTAATTTTCTTGGCATTTGAACCACTGTCTACCTTTAAATTATCACTTGTAATATTAATGATATTTCTTTATTTATCGCTAAAAATAAAACATCGTGTATTATTTCACATGCACAACTTAATCATTTCTGTTTTCATTATTCTTTCTTTCATAGTGTCCGTGATCTATTCAGTGATCTTGATAAAAATATATTTCTTATTATTCTAAAGAGAAAATTAATCATTCCTAGTCACAGGACTAATATATATATATATATATATATATATTATATATATATATATATATATATATAATTTATAGATATATATGTATATATATATATATATATATATACATATATATCTATAAATTATTATATATATATATATATATATACATTTATATATAATATATATATCATTAATTGCTAAGCTACAAACCTAGTTGAAAAAGTAGAATGCTCTTAAGCCCAGGGGCTCCAACAGGGAAACTAGCGCAGTAGGGAAAGAAAACAAGGAAAAATGAAATATTTTAAGAACAATAACAACATTAAAATGAATATATCCTATATAAACTATAAAAGGTTTCTCAAAACAAGAGGAAGGGAAATAAGATAGAATAGTGTGCCCAAGCGCACCTTTAGGCAAAAGAACTCTAACCCAAGTCAGTGGAAGACCATGTTACAGAGGCTATGACACTATACAAGATTAGAGAACAATAGTATGATTTTGGAATATCCTTCTCCTAGAAGAACTACTTACCAAAGCTATTACCAGGAGGAAAATTGCCACTGATTAATTACAGTGCAGTAACCCCTTGGGTGAAGAAGAATTGTTTGGTCTTGTCAGTTGTGTGAGGACAGACGAGAATATATAAATGATAGGCTAGACTATTCGCTGTGTGTGTAGGCAAAGGGAAAATGAACCGTAACCAGAGAGAAGGATCCAATATAGTACTGTCTGGCCAGTCCAAGGACCCCATAACTCTCTAGTGGTGATATATATATATATATATATATGTATGTATATATATATATATATATTATATATGTTTGTGTGTGTGTGTATTAAATGGCACTAAGAATCAACTCTGATATTGGATCTCAGATCCATAAGAAAATTTCTGTAGTGATAAGTGTTCCTACCCAGCGAAGAATTTGAATGAATAAATACGACATACAATAAACGTTGGCTTTTTTTTTTTTCATCGGCCATTGGTTCGAATCCTTGGCGTTCAGAAATATTTATCTGTAAAGGAAAGTACCTATAGGTCTGAGATCGCATGCCAGAGTTGATTAGATATTAAAAAGTAATTGTGGGTTATTTGAACAATATGAAAATCAATAGTTCTACTTATATATATATATATATATATATATCTATACAGTATATATGTTTATATGTTTATGTAATGTATATATACATATATGTGTGTATATATATATATATATATATATATATTCCATAAAGAGATCTTTCATTATTCTGCTGTTAAAATATGTACATGGCAAACTTCAATAATTGCTAGAATTTCTTTATATTTTTCCTAATGCAAAATAGATGTTCCAATACAGTTGGTAAATGTTAATTTTGTATAAGGAATTGACAGTATGATTACATTCTTGGTACTCTCGACTCCAGAAAATATTATATATATATATATATATATATATGTATATATATACATATATATATATATATATACGTTCATATATATATATATATATATATAATATATATATATATATATATATATATATGTATATATATACATATATATATATATATATATATATTTCATAAAAAGATCTTTCATTATTCAGCAGTTAAAATATGTACATGGCAAACTTCGATAATTGCTAGAAGTTCTTCATGTTTTACCTAATGCAAAATAGATGTTCCAATACAGTTGGTAAATGTTAATTTTGTATAAGGAATTGACAGTATGATTACATTCTTGGTTCTCTCGACTCCAGTCAATATTGAACTCCAGTGCATAGCCGCGAGGTTATTTGCATGTGAGGAAAAAATCTCTAAATTTTATAATTGAAAATAATATTCCCATTGGGAATTATATACACGATAGACGCGAGTTTTTATATATATATATATATATATATATAAATATATATATACATGTATATATATATATATATATATACATACATATATATATATGTATATATATATATATATATATATAAGGAAAGTACATCCGAGCAAACCCGCTTTTGTCAGAATTATTTTCAATGAACGTTTTCCTGAAAGGAGAATGCTGTAAATTTATTTCCATAAAATTATGTAGATGCTCTTACCATTTTTGACTTGTGCTTATTAGACCAATTAGACAGATTAATTCTGATTAGACTTGAGCCT
>NC_090739.1:66775455-66787955 GCF_036898095.1 Palaemon carinicauda
GTGTGTGAGAGAAGGAAGTTGAGAGTTAATTTGGGTAAGAGTAAGGTTATGAGATATACGAGAAGGGAAGGTGGTGCAAGGTTGAATGTCATGTTGAATGGAGAGTTACTTGAGGAGGTGGATCAGTTTAAGTTCTTGGGTCTGTTATTGCAGCAAATGGTGGAGTGGAAGCAGATGTAAGTCAGAAAGTGAATGAAGGATACAAAGTGTTGAGGGCAGTTAAGGGAGTAGTAAGAAATAGAGGGTTGGGCATGAATGTAAAGAGTTCTGTATGAAAAAGTGATTGTATCAACTATGATGTACGGATCGAAGTTGTGGGGAATGAAAGTGACGAAGAGACAGAAATTGAATGTGTTTGAGATGAAGTGTATAAGGAGTATGGCTTGTGTATCTCGAGTAGATAAGGTTAGGAATGAAGTAGTGAGGGTGAGAACGGGTGTAAGAAATGAGTTAGCAGCTAGAGTGGATATGAATGTGTTGAGGTGGTTTGGCCATGTTGAGAGAATGGAAAATCGCTGTCTGCTAAAGAAGGTGATGAATGCAAGAGTTGATGGGAGAAGTACAAGAGGAAGCCCAAGGTTTGGGTGGATGGATGGAGTGAAGAAAGCTCTGGGTGATAGGACGATGGATGTGGGAGAAGCAAGAAAGCGTGCTAGAATTAGGAGTGAATGGCGAGCGATTGTGACGCAGTTCCGGTAGGCCCTGCTGCTTCCTCCGATGCCTTGGATGACCGTGGAGGTAGCAGCAGTAGGGGATTCAGCGTTATGAAGCTTCATCTGTGGTGCATAACGGGGGAGGGTGGGCTGTGGCACCCTAGCAGTACCAGCTGAACTCGGTTGAGTCCCTTGTCAGGCTGGGAGGAACGTAGAGAGGAGAGGTCCCCTTTTTTGTTTCATTTGTTTGATGTCGGCTACCCCCAAAATTGGGGGAAGTGCCTTGGTATATGTATGCATGTATATATATATATATATATATGTGTGTGTGTGTACTTATATATATATATATATATATATATTTGCAGTATATATATATATATATATATATATTTGTAGTATATATATATATATATATATATACGGGGCGTATGAATGTTTTTTCGGGTTGGGCGTTGCTAAAGTTTGAAAAGGCTCTGACGGGGTTTGGGGGAATTCTGATGGGTTAATTTCAAGTCTAAAAACAAATTCCAGAATTAGACAGGTTTATATACAGTGGACTTGAACTGAGCTTATATTTCTCTTGATAGCTCGAATGGTAAAGTCGCCTATGCAGGCATTGTTTCGGCTCAGGGCATAGGTTCGAATCCTTGCTCAGTTGGCATTAATCCTTAATGAATTTACAGTGGATATACATTACCAAGGGTAGAATTCGATATTAAATGCCATTGTTGTTGATGTTACCATTGATTAAAATCACGAGTATCATTTATACACAATCTATATATATATATATATATATATATGTGTGTGTGTGTGTGTGTGTGTGTGTATCAGATAAGTTGTTACAAATAACCCATTAATATAGAATTCGCTCTGCCTTGGGATCTCAAACGCTTAGAGAAATTTTTTTATTGATAAATACTCCCACCCCGCCAAGTTCTCTATCCTATAACCGATACAAATAAGAATGAATATTTGATTGTTTAGACCAGCCTAACTTATTCCCAATTCCATCGCTCATAGAGTATTTGTGAATCATTTCAAGAACCTTTTTAATACAATGAAAAAAATCTGGATAAACCTTTCATGACATCCATCAACCTATCATCTTTGTTAACCTTTCCATCGAATCAAAAATATAAAGAAAGGAAACCTTTCTTGTGATTCATTGGTAATGATTTAAACTGACTTTGACATCGTTAAAGAAGAAACCTTTTCTTTGAAACAAACCTTTGTATAGAGCAAAACTTTATTTATATTTTCATTAATCCTGGAGACATTATAATCATGTATGCTGCGCTTCCGTCTCTCCAAAGTATCATCTTCAACTCTATGCCCAGCACCAAATTCCTTACAAGACAGCAATCAATACTCGTACTAATAAAAATGAATGTTGCCAAGTAATTGTCATGTATCTTTAATGGCTTAATGCAACATCCACACCTCACCTATATTAATGAACATTGTCTCTTCTTATTATAGGTATATTCCGTCTCTTCTGATTCATTTGCAGAGATCATCATCATCCCTGTCTTGTAAGTAGCCTCTTTTCTCCTGCTCTCTCTCTCTCTCTCTCTCTCTCTCTCTCTCTCTCTCTCTTTCTCAGAATCAATTTTTATATACTTACGATTGGACAATTATTGAACTAGGAAGACCGGGACCGTTACTATTAAGGGAAAACATATATCATATGTATATATATATATATATATATATGTATATATACATATATATATATATATATATATATAAAATATGTTTTCCTGAGGCTAAACTAACTAGTTTAGCTTTTTGATCTTGTGAAATTAAAGCTCTGTTGATGGACCTTGATGCTTATGGAGGTGTAGACCCAAATGGTATTTTTCCATTGTTTTTTATAAAGACAGCAGATTTCTTAGCTCCAAAGTTATATGCTATTTTGCGCAAGTTAGCAAGAAGAGGAGCTTTTAGCACTTGTTGGAGGATTGGTAATGTTACTTCTCCATGTAAATGTGTTTGTGGTAGCTCAAGTCCCACTGATTACCGCCCAATTTCCATAACTCCCATATTATCTAAAGTTTTTGAGCGTCTTCTGGCAAAACGTCTTAATAGGTTTGCTGAAGGTAATCTTCTATTCCCTAGTTTGCAATTAGGTTTTCGAAAAGGCCTTGGAGCATGTGATGCCCTTCTTACAATCTCCAGTGGTCAGGAAGTTCATATGATTAGCCTTGATTTTAGTGCTACCTTTGACCGTGTTAATCATGAGGACCTTATTTTCAAACTCAAACAGTTTGGAGTGGGTGGGTCGTTTCTTAACATTATTATTGATTTATTAAGTAATAGATCTCAAAGAGTTGTTGGTGATGGGCACCATAGTAAGTATAGGAATGTGATATCCGGTGTTCCACAGGGTAGTGTTCTTGGCCCATTACTTTTCATACTATATACACATGACATGTGGTTTGGTCTAGAAAACAAACTTGTTGCATATGCAGATGATGCTACTTTCTTTACATCAATTCCATCCACTGAATGTAGATCTGGGGTTGGTGAATCCCTTAATAGAGATTTGGCTAAAATTAGTTCATGGTGCAAATTATTGGGTATGAAGCTGAATCCTAACAAAACTCAAAGTATGATTGTAAGTAGGTCAAGGACGGTGGCTCCTCAACATCCGGATCTCAGTATTGATAGTGTTTCTTTAAATTTGTATGATTCTTTTAAAATTTTAGGTGTGATTCTCAACAGCAAATTTACTTTTGAGAAACACATTAGGTCTGTGTCTTCTTCAATTGGACAAAATATTGGCTTATTGAGAAAGTCTTTAAAGATTTTCGGTGATAAATCTATTCTGAAGAAGTGTTTTAATTCTTTCATTCTACCTTGTTTTGAATATTGTTCTCCTGTCTGGCGTTCAGCTGCTGATTCTCATTTTAATTTGTTGAGCAGAAACTTACGGTCTATTAAATTTCTTATTCCTGATCTAGATATTATTCTTTGGCACCGTCGTTCAATTAGTTCATTGTGCATGTTGCATAAGATTTTTCATAACTCTGACCATCCTTTACATTCAGATCTCCCTGGACAATTCTATCCTGTTCGTAATACTAGGCAGGCAGTTAATTCTAATAGCCAGGCCTCTCCATCATGAGGCTCAATACTACTCAGTATTCTAGAAGTTTTATTCCAGCTGTTACCAAGTTGTGGAATGATCTTCCTAATCGGGTAGTTGAATCAGTAGAACTTCAAAAGGTCAAAGTTGTAGCAAATGTGTTTATGTTGACCAGGCTGACATAAGTCTTTTAATAGTTTATATATGACATATCTGTTTTTGACGTTGTTAATAGTTTATATAGGACATATCTGTTTTGACGTTTTTACTACTTTACAATAATTTATTGTTAACTTGTTCTCATCATTTATTTATTTCCTTATTTCCTTTCCTCACTGTTTTTCCCTATTGGAGCATCTTGCTTTCCCAGCTAGGGTTGTAGCTTGGCTAGTAATGATAATAATAATAATAATAATAATATATAAAGTATATATATATACATATAAACATTTATATTTATATATAATATCTATGTATGTATATATATATATATATATATATATATATTGGATTCTTTTATTATTATTATTATTAGTAGTAGTAGTATTATTATTATTATAATTATTATTATTATTATTATTATTATTATTACTTGCTAAGCTACAACCCTAGTTGGAAAAGCATGTTACTATAAGCCCAAGGGCTCCAACAGGGAAATTAGCCCAGTGAGGAGAGGAAATAAGGAAAAACTACAAGAAGTTTAAGAATAATAATAACATTAGAATAAATCTTTCGTATATAAACTATAAAAACTTAAAAATAGCAGAAGGATAACAACTTCAAAATAACAAGAAGAAGAGAAACAAGATAGAACTTATATTGAACCAAGAAAAAGTTTTATTGACGTGCATACATTAACTAATGGAATGATGATAAGGTTTATTTTTATAAATGATTCACACTCTGGAACGCCCTTAGTAACAAACACAAATTCGCAAGTGGCTGACGTAACACAGTCAGGCGTTGGAGAAGACACAGAAATGTGACCATTTTCTTTTTCATTACTCGATTTGTCTGTTGATTACGCTGATTATAAGAACATCAAATTACACCATGGTTATGCACCTCCTGACATAAAACTATTACTCCTTAAATGATTTGAATCTGTAATGAATAATGATATTCTCGATTCAAAGAAATTCGATTTGGTAGTGCTGTCCCAAACTAGTCTAACCAACCCTAACTATGCTGATGATTGTTATCTTGGTCACTTGCAAAGGGAAATGACTTACCATCCATGTGTTCTGATGAAGAAAGAAAATACTAACTACTTTGATATGCAAACTCGGGTTGCTTGCGATAGTATATTAAAAATTCACACCCTTTTCTGATAAAAAAATTAATTCCTAATAAGGAAACGACCGTTGGACAAGTAACCAACTATCAATTTTTTAGCCTTGTCCTTCCTACCACTCTTTTTTGACTTACGTAATCTTCAAATAATTGACAATATTAGTTTCGACAAGGTACCTCTGATGCCATCTTTTGGCGGTAAAGTAAAACTCGTTATGGTGTAAGGGAGGGAGTTACAGAAGTCTGCGGTGTATGCATTTCGGAATGTAACAATATTTTAAAAATACGTAGTTCTTAATAACAATAAATGCCATAACATGAAATGTATTAATTGTATTTTGGTTTCATAAAAAGGTAATGGAAAATTAGATAAAATAACTGTAATTACTTGATTGTGTCACCAAAATCAGTACATTTGGAATATATGGCGACCCCCTGACCCCCAATGTAATTGAACTAACAATTGTTTGCTGATGAAATATATCTGTGACATTTATTGAGAAATTTATAATTTCCTAAGAATTAGGTTGTGGCCAGACAAGAAGGAACATCAAGTTCACGTGCGTCAGTTTTATAGGAATTTTGTGCTCAAATAGAAACAGAAATCAAGTAATGAAAAATATAATGAGTGGATGATGGGGATAATTAGCAATTTAGTACTCTCTGTAAAGGCCATCTATTGGCCATGAAAATAAGTAATGTGTGAAGCTCTTTAATCCTTGCATTCCAGAACCTTCCATGACGTCATCTTGGTTTGAAAATAGCTAAAAATAACCTACTTAATTTGAACTTGATATAATTTTTACCTGCCATACATATTTATACATAAGTATCAATTTATCACCCTTTTCGAATTGGACAGAATCAGTCACAGGAATGTAACTAGGGACGTGTGCTTCCATCTTTTGACAAGAAGTAGAAACACTCGGATTCTATTCAAATTTTGAGAAGTGTTTGAATACTAAAACATATTTTCATGAGAGTTTTTTCAATTAATTTTTTAAAATTCATAATTTTAATAATAAATTTTTTTCTTTTTTTAGACTTTGAGATATGGCAATTATCTGAAAAATACAGATTTGTATAACAAAAAACAAAGCGCAGATCCTACGATTCTAAAAGCAAAGAGTTGGAGCTTAGCCAAATTTAATCAAAATATATTCATGTCCACAGAGAATACATTTTCAACTAATCATAAGCCCAATTATAGATATTCATGCTCTATATAGTTTGCCCTGTTACATGTACCACGGGCGTAGGGGCGTTTTGTTCGTGTGTGGGGCAGGTAAAGTTTGAAAAGGCACTGACGGTGGGAGCCTCGCCCAGAGAATATTTTTACGAGGAAACGCCATTAGATGCGATTTCCTGGCATCGGATAGCAGATTGTAACAACAACAAAAATATATAATTTTTGGACGATTTTGTGTGACCAATAACAGTTATGAAATATATGAGCCGGTACCCAAAGTAACAGAATAAATGAAAAAAAAATCACATTAAAAGGCATGAAAAGAGACGAAGCGGAAGAAGATGGCCTACCAGATGATTCAATAATAGATGGAGGACATTTCATAATAGTAAATCTCGGTGAACTTTTCACGAAATGTTTGCAAGATGTTCTATACGGTCGGCTTGGAAAAAATTATCATTGTATTATTTAGCCAAAAAGAGACACAAAGACCTGAAAAATTACCGCACAGTAATTTTACTCTCAGTAGTATATGAAATATTTACCCAATTCATATTTAGCAAAATGGAAAGAAAACTAGACTTTAAACAACAAGAGAGCAGGAAGGTTTTATAAGCATGTATTCAACCATTGACAATATCCATGTAATTAACCAGCTAATAGAAAAATCAATAGTATAATTAGGATAATTCCATACTCTATCATGGAAATGAATGTCATTTTTTTATTTATTCGAGATTGCTTTTGAACTATACTTCTTATGAAGAATGAATGACCAAATTTATCAACATAATAACTTTTAATCTTTCCTGAAGTAAATGATAAAACGTTAAATTTTCGCCAAAGAGTGGGAGCTATAGCACCTCTCTATATACATATATACATATATATATATATATATATATATATATATATATATATATGTATACATAAATATATATATATATATATACATACATATATATATATATATATATACAGTATATGTATATATACAGTATATATATATACATATATATATATATGTGTGTGTGTGTACATGTAGATATATATATATATATATATATACATATATATATATTTATATATATAAATATATATATATATATATATATATAAACATATATATATATATATATATATATTTATATATATTTTACATACTATTTATATATATATATATATATATATTTATATATTTTATATAAATATATATACATATATATGCATATATATATATATATATATATGTATATATACACATAATTATATATATACATAATTTTATATGTATACATATTTATATATTATATATATATGTATGTAATTTTATATATATATATATATATATATGTATATAAGCTGTAGCACAAAACTTGTATATTTATGTATATATATATATATATATATATGTGTGTATATATATATATATATATATGTGTATATATATATATATATATATATAAGCTGTAGCACGAAACTTTCTCACAAAAATAAACAAATGTGTACTATATATCAGCATCCATAAAATACAATTTCTTTGAGAATCAGTCATTACTATAAATAAAGAAAAATGGATCTTCCTTCCAAGTATAATCACTCATACGATAAACTAAAACTCATTTTGAAACAAATAACGATGAACAATTTTTCCAAATGGGGTGGACGAAATTAATCTGATATTGAGGTTTTGGGCGTTTCATTAATCTGGCTTTCTGTAGGATCTTGAAAATACAGTGATGAATTGTATTACCTGAGAAGCATTTCGGAAACTGACGTCGGACGAGAAGGAGACTGATGTGGTTAAGGCTATTGAATCTGAAGGATTTTTTGTTGTCGTTGGCAGAGATATATGGAGAGGGATAGAGAGACTAACAGACAGACATCATGTTACAGAGAGAGAGAGAGAGAGAGAGAGAGAGAGAGAGAGAGAGAGAGAGAGAGATAATTAAATTTAGAGCACTCGGAATGTAAAATTAATTGGAATATTCAAATTATATTATAAATAGAATAAGATATCTGATAGAGATATTTATTTCAATGATGAAACTATTAAGAGACTTGGTTCATAGTACTAAAGATTCCATTCGAACATATTGAATAAACTTAAATTCTATCGCACAGGAACATTCTGCAATCGAAATTTTACATTTATCAATCGAAAAAGAAGCTACACATATAACGAAATCATTATCAGTGATATTTTCCATTCGCTTAATATTAATAGTTTTTTATCAAGACCATAACTCCTACGACGATAAATTAAATTCGAGCCTCTGATAGAATATATTTTAATTTTTTGAAGGTAAACAAAAGTGTATTTAATGGAGGGCTATCGATTACTCAAGAGAAACTAGCAGATAAAAAATTTGTGTATTTATATGTGGTTTATTTGTGAAAGCGGTTAAAGCCTTTTGAATGTTCATAGACTTCACAGAAACAAGAGATCTACCCCAATTAATGTAGATGTTACTA
The DNA here is from genome assembly GCF_036898095.1 of Palaemon carinicauda. Taxonomy (NCBI): domain Eukaryota; kingdom Metazoa; phylum Arthropoda; class Malacostraca; order Decapoda; family Palaemonidae; genus Palaemon; species Palaemon carinicauda. The sequence goes on from NC_090739.1 coordinate 66,784,160, forward strand.
TAAAAGGACCTATTTTACCTGATATAAAGACACGGTCTATTTCAAGAAAGCAAACATAAACCTCCACAAACGGATATATATATATATATATATATATACATATATATATATATATATATATATGTATATATATATATATATATGTATATATATATATATATATATAACTATATATATATATACATATATATATATATATATATTTATATATATATATATATATATATATAATTATATATATCTATCTATCTATCTATCTATATATATATATATATATATCGATATATATATGTATATATATATATATATATATATTTATATACATATATATATATATATATATATCTATATCTATATATATATATATATATATATATGAATGCATAGGTAAAAGGGAAACTTCCCCTGGATCTAATAAACCATCAATGTGACCACGTCAGAATTGCAAATTGAAGAAGCCGTAGAACCTCAGCAGCTGGCAAGGAATTTTGAATATAATTTATTACTCTCTCTCTCTCTCTCTCTCTCTCTCTCTCTCTCTCTCTCTCTCTCTCTTAAAAGGCCTTTAGTAAGAATACCAAAATTTTCTAATTTTTTGACTACAAATGATTTCATTTTCTTCGTACTTGTAAACGTAAATTTTAAAATCTAATAATAATAATAATAATAATAATAATAATAATAATAATAATAATAATAATAATAATAATAATGTTAAGAAGAAGAAAATTACTAACAACAACAATGACAACAACAAAAACAACAACAATAACAACAACAAAACTAATGCTTATTAGGTTTCTTTTGGTAACAGCATGTTTATGGATTTTTAGCTAAAACCTTAAACAAGAGGTAGAATTTTAAGACTCATATTCCAAGAGTAAAAGGGATTATTATCTGTCAAACAAACTTACCCAACTCATTATTTTCTCCTAAAATCTTTGGGAACGCTAAACCTAACATCTCCAATAAGACCTATGTCAGCTATTTTATGACTACTGTAACTTATAGAGTTTTTAATCAAAGACAGAAGACTAATTGAAGGAAGATTAAAAGTGAATCCTACTTCAGAAAATGGAAAGTTTTCTCATACCTTAAGACGTTTTTCAAATCAGATCAAAAGAAACTGTTTCATTTGGAGTAATAAGCAACTCAAGATCAAGAAATAAGAGATGTGTCAGAGTCTGAAGTGCTCAGAGTTCTGAAGAATTTAAATTAAAAATTCAATTCAATGTTGTTCATTTTGCCACAGATCTCATTAAGATATGTTAAAGGTTAAAGTTGTCCGGTTTCAGTTCCAGTTTTATCAGAATAGATGCTCACCAGAACGTCAATCGGGGAAGCCTACCACACCCCACTTGGTGCCCAACCAGAGCAGTGGCCTCCCCAGTAAAAAGCCTAAACTCACGTTCCCAGGCTGAGATCGATCTGCTATCATTCGAATGTTAGGCGAACACGTTACCACTGTACTACCCAGGAACTCGCAGAAGTTTCTCTTGGTTTTAGAACATTCTTCCAAGAACGATATTTCAGGAATCGGTAATAATTCATGGCAAGGGGAAAGTGTTACCTTCAACCAAAATTTAATTAAAAGATCAGAATGCCATTTTCATCAAATATTAAGATTGTCGAGTCTTGAGATGTGGGTGAGGACATTATTGCCATTTGGTAATTAGATCTTCGACGCTAATAATGCGATTGTTGCCATTCATAATCATTCTTATTCTGATAAGCAATTAAGACAAGTGAGATTACAGCAGCATTTGTACGTTCATTTATTTATATTTGTACCAGGGGATTTTCTTTTCAGATAATTTGCTATATTTCCTATTAATCATCCTTAGTTTCAGGTATTTCTGGTGTACCAAGAGTCTCCGGAGCGAATGATAATTCAGATACCTCTGCATATTGAAAGAGCCTTATCTCGGAATAACACCTAGGTGATGCTGATGTGTCATAATGGCCAAGTCTCTCTCTCTCTCTCTCTCTCTCTCTCTCTCTCTCTCTCTCACCGGTTGACAGTAAAAACACACATATTCTAAAATAAATTGAGATCATAAGCAAAAGGATATGCACAAATCAGTTTGCTTGCTCAAGTACCGAGTGGGAATAAGTACACAGATAAGGACATATTGTAAACACGAGTGAAAAAGTATTATCGTGTTGTGGTTGCTTGACACAACTATGTACTCAGCTTCCTTAGCCTCGACTCATAAATAGCGCTTATTCAACGATAAACATGATCTGGAAAATCCCACAAGGAAGGAATACAAAAATTTAATTTGTTATTATTTCACTGATTAGATTACCTGAACTCTTTTGGATGCATTGATGATGATAGAGGATAAATATCAATAATGTTACTCACATCGTTCAAACATCTTGATTATTTATTTTCAATGATTAATAAATTTGATGGGAATTAAAATAGCGGTGCATATCTCATATTCTCTGTTATTTTCCTGAAATGAAAATCGGAAAATGAAATTTGATATTTATTCCCCGATCTAGAAACTTTGGCTAAGAATAAAATCATTTCAAAGCAATGAACTCTCAGTGCCGATATGCAAAACCAAATCAATCGGTCAATAAACCAAAAGTTCGATCGTTTTAAGAAAAGTTTTTCCCCCAGCAACTTGATAGCCAATATTTGAAAAGGGTTGTGTGCGATATCGTGTATATTGAAAACATAACCATTTTCTATACGTGTTTTACCATACTATTATTTTTTTCCACAGATTATTCTATAAAAATTGTAAAAGAAAAACAGAGGAATAGACCATTATTTTTAACATGGTAAAAAACTAATTTTTGTATTTCCCATCTTGTCTGGGGTTTTCAAGCACGCACGAGAAAAAGAAAATAGAGAGGTTTGGCGAATTTATTTTCGCCCAAAAAATGTATATTAGCCGGGTCGTAAAAAAAAAAGAAAAAAAAAGAAAGAAAAAAAAAAAGAACAGCCACCTTTTCCGCCCTCCAGAGAGGCGATAGTAAAAACAGTTTCTGTCGGAAAACTTTCATCTCTCACTATTGGGCTTTGTAGGACTTCTTAAATGCATCTGTTATCCCACGTTTCACGGTGTTTACTTCCCAACTGCGCAGGTACCAGCAATTGCAAAGGGTTGGGGCAGGAAACATTTACTGGCTGAATTTTGTTCCATTTTTTTTAGAAGGTGCAAAAACTGTACAGTGTGCAAAAGCAACAGATGCTAACATTTTGTAATCTTTGAATTTAAGATACTAGGAGTAAAAGTTTTTTTTTATATCATTCAAAACAAATTTTGCATCTTATTTTTCAATAAAATTTGGATGAATTTTATTTCATGCAAAGATGTTTATATTTTCTATTTTTATTTTATGGCGATAGAGTAAATTGTTCAATAAAATATTGGAGCGACACACCTTTATTAAAGTAATCTTATTAGTATCTAGATAAGCAAGAGCATTATTTCAATATTAATTCAGGCCGGCAAATATCTTATCAGACCTTTTTCTGTTTCTTCTTATAATTATCATTAAATATCATTTCAGTATAATATCATCCAATTAGAGAACATGTAAACCAAAAGAAAATAAATATAAATCACGCGGAATAATTTTAATCTTTAATCCACTAAAAAAAAAAAGAAAAAAAAATTGAAACGTATTTCCAAACCTCATAAGAGATAATGATTTTTTATTTACATATTTGATGTCCATTTTTCTAGGAATACATAAAAATAATCCTCTAATTAATCAGCTCGATACATGGATGACTGTCTCTAAATTCGTCAAAAATTACGATATTAACATTTTT
>NC_090739.1:66792955-66795455 GCF_036898095.1 Palaemon carinicauda
AACGTTTAATCCAGATCCAATATTAAAGCTTATCATTAAATTGAATTATGTATTAGTAAAAACATGACATTTTTTACAGGACTAAAACAGAATCTGAGAGACTCCTTCTAAGTACCAACTCTGTTAAAAGGTTTTAAAGCAATCACTGAATAGGTACATCTTGGATTTATATGAATCACTAAAATAACTATAGAAGCGATTATGTAGAAGAGAGCAATGATGAAGCAAAAACGAAGGCAACTACAAAATTCGATTAAAAGATATCTGACGTGAGAGATGAGAAAATTCAATTGAGAGTAATTCTTAAAACCACCATGAATGCATTTAGTGTTATGTAATCTGTTTGGTCTTGCTACTAACAAGAGAGGAGATCCTCCTATTGTTTCCCTTATCACTGTTAGTTGGCTAAAACGTACATTGAAGATTCCCGTAAACAGAGAGCGAAGGCATTTGTTTAAGGGGAAACAGCAAGACACCAAAGGTAATATATGGTAATTCAAGAAATAAAGTCCGCAGAAATTGTTGAATGGGAAAATCGTATAGGGTAGGAAAGAAGAATTGGGTGGGTGGAGGGAGGGGGCGCATGATATTGCGAATGGGACAGCCATTATAACTATAGTAGTCTATAAAAGCTACACAAAAGCCACTTCCATATGAGGAAACGGGAATATTGGTCACTGGCCAAAATCTGGAAAGGATATTTGGGCAGCTGGACTCTATAGAGAGGTAGATTAGAGAGATTAGATAGAGAATATTTATGAAATGAATAACAATGGAAAAGGTTTCCAATAAGATGAATAGCTATAGAAGGAACTATTAGGTCTACTTACGCTTCCCACCAAAAGTAGATTCAGGAAAATGTTGAGGCCTTTCAGCCATATTTGTTAATTTTCCATCATATGACAAAATGTATTTAATGTATTAAGATATTATTTCATGAATACACCAGAATAATGATCAGTGTCTGGAAGATGAAGAAAAAGGTGCTACTTGCCAACTTTGAAAGTACTCAGTATCTCAGTAAAAGTATCACAACGGATACAACTATCAACTTACGACATTTATCCAGCCAAAACTTAATACGGAATTCATAAAACTTGGATTGAAAATCAGTGCATATATACATGACAAATGTTATGTGAATAACCGTGTTTCCTGAAGCTGTAACATCTATTGACTGGTTTTTAATCCTCTTCATAATTAATTAAGTTTTGTATTTAACGTGTAACGTTCCTTCCACTTGATTTACCTTTTTCATGGGTGATCTATGCTTTATTTTCCCATTATAGATTTTCTGATATTCATTTTATCTAAGTCATAATGAGATTTACACTAAAACTAAAATCAAATTTCTATAATTAATAAATATCACATAACAAGCAACTACAATTGCAATGTTTACTAGGTCCTTCCATTCAATAGTATACTAAAATCTCATCAGGGAATGAAAGAATTCTCTTTTTCTTCTTCTTCTTAAATGGTGGACAGAGGAGATTGTAGGAACGTGTTACGGCATAATGAAGCCCATCACAAGAGAGAAGAAAAAGAGACCCATCTTGGGCCCATCACCTCAAACCACCTTCGTTCTCTTATCGTTCGGGAAGGAAAATATATTTCTTAAGTTAAATCACCGAAGAAAATCACTTATTTTACAAATTAATATGTCTATATCGTATGTATGTAGGTACACATTGTCGTATAATCTTATAGTAATAGTAAACAAAATATTTTTCTTACTCAAATAAGACGAATTTCACTCATCATATTTAAATATCTATTTTCAGAGAATTCCATTCATAATATGTTTTTTATTATTTTGAACCATTGAGTATATTATTACAAATAACTATTTTGTTAAGATTTAAAATTGAGTTTAAATTCATAATCCCCAACAAACCATTTCATCAGTATAGTAATCTGATCAAACATAAAAAGTGGAAATATGATCAACTGACGTTTTTTATGTAAATGAATCATTTTTTTTTTATGTATATCAACAAAACATACGCCTGACGTTTCCAGCAGGTAAACTTTATTCACACCAATATCCTGGAAAAAATATTAATGATTTATTTATATGGTGACTCAATTTCTTTTTTTAACGTTTATTATTAGAATCACCATCAACAGAAAGGAAAAGATATACTTCTACACAGGTCTATTAAATGATTAATAAGGATTTTTTTTTTTCAACCATACACGCAGGAACACATAAATATTTAATTGTATATCTATATATATATGTATATACATACATACACATATACAGACACACACACACACACATATATATATATATATATATATATATATATATACATGTATATGTACATGTATATATATATATATATATATATATATATATATATATATATATATTATATATATATATATATGTATATATATATATATATATATATATATATATATATATATATACTGTATATATATATACACATATATAAGATAATATATATGTATATATATAGTATATTTATTT
>NC_090739.1:66797955-66810455 GCF_036898095.1 Palaemon carinicauda
GTTACCATTCCTAATGTAAAGAGCAAACCCTCATTAAACAGAAACACATTCAATTACGTTCTTTCAGTCTATAATTGGGATAAAAGAAGAGTGTTTAGTGGTAAGCAAATTACCCGGTCTCCAAATAAACTCATTGAGAAATATTCACTGAGCCATGAAAGGTTGATAGTTCATTACTTTCTATTAAGTGACCGTTAAATTAATCTATTCGTTGGAGTCGGATATAATTTCTTGTTCTGGTATCTTGAGAACAGGGATATAAATCCATGATTATAGAAGTTATTTTCCTAATGATCTATTTAGAAATAAATAGTATTGAAACAAACAGTTCACTTTTCAACACTTAAAGTCTTCCTGTCTCAAGGTGTAATTGGAACTAATGTTATTTTTCTAAATTACAAAGCAATAGTTTTATAATACTGTTCAGAATTTTCTCCTGATTGTTAGACATTAATGGACGATATCTATATATTTTCAATTATCCTCGAAAATTATTCTATTTCAACAAACGAATCAGAATAGTTACAATAAATGAAACGGTAATATTGATGGTAACTCTCAACATCCTTTTCAGTATAATTTAGCTCCTAATTTTCGTCATTAAGAAGAGTCAACGGTTAATTTGCAGAGCACATTCCTATAATCATTCAAAGGATCTCACAAAGCAGTTCAATATCATTCAACGAGCGAAAGAATGGAAAAAAAAGAGGCAAAATGTTAAAGTACCTCTTGTTGGAATATTAATTTTTGAATTGCATAAAAACCATCATATAGATAAAAGTCACCCATAATAATAAACTGTGTAATCAAGAGAGTAAAAAAAAAAACCAAGCCTAGGGACAGACAGGAGATGGGTTTTCATAAGCCAGCGGTATAATATCCTCAAAAAGTTTCTGCCAGGGAAATGAAGTCACAAATTGATGTCGTACCAAGACAAATAAAAAAGATCTCTTCATAATTTCCGCGTCCGGATACCATCATAGCTTATTTATTGTTGTTAGTTCGAATACCATTGGATCAGAGAGACTTCATCAAAGATGATTATTCCTAACTAAACCACTTTATCTAATCTAGTGAGTACTTAAAATATCAGAAGAAAATATGAAAAGGAAGAATCACTGCTAAATATTGATGATGAGCTTCCATTTTTAAATAATAAATTAGATAATGAGTAATGAAGTAATTTGAATAAATCATTCAACATTCGCCAGATGATTGGCCAGGAAGAGGACTTAGTATATCCACGGATCTTGGAGCTCGTGACTCCATAAAACCCCCAACAGAAGCCCATGTAGAAGATGTAAACCATGGCAAAATATTCCGTAATATTAGTCACTTCAATATGACTACATAAACTCTGATCAGTAGCCTGTTATATATATATATATATATATATATATATATATATATATATATATATATATATATATATATATATATATATATATGTGTGTGTGTGTGTGTGTGTGTGTGTGTGTGTGTGTGTATCTGTGTATGTTTGAGTGTGTGTGAATACACACATACACACACACACACATATATATATATATATATATATATATATATATATATATATATATATATATATATATATATGTACATATATATATATATACACATATATATATACATATATATATACATATATATATATATATATATATATATATATATATATATATATATATATATATATATATATATGTGTGTGTGTGTGTGTGTGTGTGTATGTGTGTGTGCTTCCATTTATTCATGTTAATATAAGTACCTATTTTCTATTATTAAACTAAACTCATCAGATTTTTCTCTTATTACAGAAATGTTTATTTTCTTTTTTTCTAAATTAGGTTTTCGCTTGCTTTTCTTATATCTAATCAAATTTTACTTCTCCTCATTCTACGGTCGCTTGCCCTAAAGTTATTCAAAACTTAAATTTTTAATGAAAATTTTTTTTCACTGAAAATAAAATATATTTCGTTTTTTGTTTCCCCATTTTGGGTTCTTCAAGGTCCATTTTCAACATTCTTTTTTACAAAACAAAAAAAAAAGTTGTTCGTAATTGTAAGATTGTCTCTTACAGCATACTGTACAGGCATGTCCCCGTCAATTATTTTACCAACTCCAAATTTATCTACTGTTGATTTATCAGTATTTACGCTTATATTCCTATTTTATATGTCACAACTGAAGCTTTAACTGCATTAAAATTATTTTCTTTTTTCAAATCATTGCTGTCCAAAGATTTCTTGATAATATTTTCCAGGTGGAATTTAGTTTATTCGATTTAAAATTTCTTATTTTGTTTTGATTTTTAACAATAATACTTTTCTGATCCCAAATAAATATGATAAATATACTTCATCTAAGAATATTTTATGTTTTGATTTCACCAGTTTCATTTCAGATGTACCATCTTACAATTTAAGTGAACAAATTATGCAATGTCCCTTAGTCGAACAGCACATGTATATTGAAATTTCCTTTTTTTCTGGAGAACTCTGTAGAAAATATATTTTACATGCGCCATAGCCAATTTCTTTAACTGTCATTTGCACATGAAAATATCAATGAAATCAATTATTGTTTTTCGCTGAAATAAATACAATATTTTATACGATATAAATAGAATTTTTTCTTTGATACGAGTCTACATTTTCTTTCCTGTCTCTTTTCAGCTATGTATCATGAACTTAACTTCAGTGAAGCTCTCCTAGAATATTCTTCGAATGTCTTCATATTGATAATTCCTTTGAGACTGAAATGTTATCTCTATCTTAGGCATTATATATGAAGACATCAAAACCACCCATTCATAAAGTAATTTTCCCTTTGTGAATGGGTGGCCCTATAAAAAGTCTTTGTCCAAATTAATCTACGTAAAAATTGGACTAAAAGTTTTCCTCAGGCTTCTCTGGTTATTTCCTACTGCAGATCCACCAACAGCCTTTGTTATCTCGATTATCTTAGGTGTTTTTTTATATTCTTCAACATTCCCAATTGCCTTTTACTCATACGCCATAACGTCAGCAGCCGATAGTTTTGAAATCAACACTGAACTACAAAGTTCACTTTTCCTTCTTTTCCTTCTTTAGTTTATCTGTAACTTGAAGATTGTCTTCTTACGGTTCTTGCTGGTTTTCCGTCTTCAAGAAGAAATGCACTTGCATAATGCAATGATATTTTACTGCCTACATTCAGCTGTCTTTATTTTGCAGTTAGACTAAAATTGTGATATGCGTTTATTTCAAAAGAACATCATGAGGTATTTGAGGCGAAATACGAAGTTGATATGGTGAAACGAATGTTGATTACTTACTGACCATAATTCATGTTTATATTTATATGGCACTCTTCCGTTCAATGCTACAAACGATTTTATTTTTCATTATTCTTCTTCATATCTTTCTCCTTATCCTCTCCTTTGTAACACCTCCCTGATCCTTAGATTGTCTGAGAAAAGAGAGAGAGAGAGAGAGAGAGAGAGAGAGAGAGAGAGAGAGAGAGAGAGAGAGAGAGATGCTAGCCAAACAATATCAATGATTCTTATGATAGGAACAAAAAAGTAGCTCATCATTACTATAAAATCATCAAGACGTTCTTAACTTATAACTAAAAGATTTAATCTATCAACAGGTCAACTTTAAACCCATAATTAATCATTAGCCTTCCAATGATCATCAGAAAATAACCAGATTTCAGTTGGAATTTCTTTTTGGGAGTCCATTTTCAAGATTAATATTATCTCTAATTATCATCAATCATTTTGGTATCTTATCTAAGAAGTAACTATTGCAAAATCTGGAAAATCTGATATATCGTTGTTTTTTAGATGTAAATAAAGGTATTGGTACAGCAAATGCATGTATTTGAAAACCCTGCGAAAAGTAGCAATAGTCTGTAACCTATATAGTATAACCGCGAACATTCCGACATAAGTTGGGCTCAGCCAAATTGAACTGGGAGTAAATCCTTCCCGGAATCCACTGACTGGGTAACATGGCTTAGAGGACAGGAGGATATTTGAAACGAGTCCCATTTCGCTCTGAACTATAAAGAAAATGGAAATAAAAGACGTATTTCAATTTGACTCCAATTTTGTAGCAGTTTCTTTGAAATGAAGACCATCGATGGAGTATCTAAACTGCTTAACATATTTACTACTCAATAAATCAATTTTTTTTCAAAAGATTTTGCTGGCCGATGTGGTAACGTCCCTGACTGGTGAACGCCAGACTGGGGTACAAGTTCCGCTCAAACTCGTTATTTTTTTAGTTGCTGCAACCTCACTATCCTTGTGAGGTCACGGATGGAGGGTTATTAGCACCCATTGCCGGCCCTCCTTGGTCCTTGCTTGAGTGGAGAGGGGGCTTGGGCTTGGATCATATTTTATATATGCTCAATCCTTATGGCATTGTCCTGTTCGATAGGGCAATGTCACTGTCCCTTGCCTTCGCAATTGATGATATACTCATCATGTTGATCAAAACTATAAGGTTACGAATAATATTTGACTAGAATTTATAAAATAAGCTCAAACATTGTGATTATAATCTCTCTGTGTGCTTTTGAATATACCCCTTTACATAAATACATTTCATCCTTGTACTTACATTCTGCATTTAATTTTGTTATCATTTACTTTTTTATCATATATGTCAATGCCTATAACAATATTCCTTTATCATGTTAGTAATCTTAACATATGTAAAACCAATATTCTTGATATAAATGTTCATTTTCAGTCTATGGAACAATCTTTTACACCTCAAAATTACACTGGTGGTTGGAATCTCATCATCAAAATAAAATCAAGCGAGGATTCATAGATATCTAATTATTTTCCAAACACTAAAGTAAATTTCGCGTCGAGTGATGTACATATTGACATGTCGACCTGATGAATTTAATTGAGATTTTCCATCTGGTCAACGATTTCAATAATACTAATTTTTGATAAATCAGTAGAACTAATAATAATGATAATGATAATGATAATGATAATTATTGTTATTATTATTATTATTATTATTATTATTATTATTATTATTATTATTATTTCTAGTAATAATAATAATATTATCATTTTAATCATTATTATTATTATAATTATGAGAAGTCCACGAATTAATAAAATCTTATGTATCTCACTGATAAATAATATAGATATGCATTTCACTCTACTTATCATTATTATTAAGATCAGAATAAGTAAGAGAACTTTTGGGGTATAAGAAATATACGAAATTCAGGTCAATATGCGTCATTTAGTGTATACTGATATCAAAGACGAAAATTGAAATTCATTATTACTGGGATTTCCAACCGAAAATTCGTTCATGAAGATGCTTCGAAGTCTTTTATCGTGTCACAAAATTCAAGCCAGTATCTTATTTATTGAATTATCCCTCTATGTACTTTCTTATTTACTTATTTACCTCATTTAACAGCTTATTTATCGATATAATTTTTGTTTCATATGTATATACATTGTTTTATTAGTGTGTTTCTTTGTTTGTTTTTTACCACTTTAATTGCTTATTTATTTGTTGTTCTTTTATGTTTAATTCCTTGATTAATTATCCTTTAGTTAAATGATCTATTTTCAAATCCTAGTCTTCCACTGTTTTTAAAATTCGATAAAAACTAAACTGTATTTTGTAAATAACTCACAAGAAACAAGCAGCAGGCCGGCGGCAAAAAATTTCAATAGCTACGTGATACGTTGATGACTGTTCCATCATCAAACAACTTTCATTACTCTACGATTAGAATAGCGCCCAGGAGGCACCTCACAAGCAAACGCACACACACACATAAGCTCACAAACAGGGGTGAAAACATAACCTCCTTCCAACTCCGATTCCTTGATTAATGAAACTTCGCCAAAACCATTATCGTGCATGAGCAAGCAATACACGATACATAGAATGACATTATGATGTTCATCAAAGCATACTCGGGATTTCCAGGATGGCTGGAGCCATAATACCCTCTGAGGAGAATGTGTTAGGTGGGAGAACCTCGTCTCATAACACCGCTTTGACGATGCAAATGCGACCTCTTCGCGGGATTTATGATTGAGACACGTACATTATTAAGTATGCATGCGTTGTATGATCTGTCTCGAAGGATTATGGGAGGTGGTAAACACATTCATTTATCTTCTTAAACACTATTGCAGAGATCATAGTGTATTTCAACATGGAAATGACAACTCTTGTATACATAACAAGAGCAATCAGAGGTTTCTGACCTCCACCAAAGGATGACGTTGACACAAAATAATTCCAAATCCGGATCTAGAATCCAGATCCGGAGCCATATAATCTCCAAAAGTTAATGGAGTCGCCCATGGCCTAAGATTTATGTGAGGTGGAAATTTCGTCAAAATCCGTCAATTCGTTTTGACGTAATCTTTAAAATTGTGAAACATGTAACTCCGGATCCAGAATCCGGATCATCTCCAAAATTTACTAGTGTCGTCCATGACCTAAGATCTATCTGTAGTGAATTTTTTGTCAAAATCAGTTTGAGTAGTTTTGATGCAATCCTGTCCACAGACACAAACAAATTCTGTCCACAGACACATATAAATAAATAAATGAAAAACAGAAAAACCGACCCAAAAACATAACCTCCTGACAACTTCGTTGTCGGAGGCTGTAACGCACACTTCCGTGTGTGTACTTAGAGACAGACAAGTTTTGTTAAGTTTCAAGTTAGTAAACATCTATAGTGAGATAACTGAAAACTTTACTTCACGTCTGTCAATCAGTCGGAGAGAAGGAGTTATTGGGAAACAGTATAATTTCTGCAACTGATCAGCCTTTTCGTATCGCAGATAGAGATTAAAAATAAATTACAATAGACCGAAGGGAAGTAAGTACCATGAATAGGTGGTAGTTTTAATGATAATATTAAATTATGTATATGCAAAATGTCCCAAAAATGACACTGATTTGGAAAATAGAATTTTGGTTCAACCTTTTAATTTTCCAACTAAAAATCACGAATTACATCAACCGTTCAGTTATGGTTTTGGCAGTAATATCAATTCGATGATAATAGCTTTCATGTTCATATTTTGTGAACTTTTTGACAGCGGATAAAACGGTAAATATGGATGATTATAGGCGGATAATAGCCTACATTTACGCAAATATAAACACATTCAACCAAACATTCAAACAGTTAAACGTGCATGCATGTGTTTACTGATTCATATTCCAACAGTGAAATGCGACCTTTGTTTCCTAACAAAACACCAGAATCTTTTGAAGTGAAACTGGACTATTCTAACTATGATATGTGAGGTACTTCTGGCTCTCAGGGGATGATTGAAGGGTGCTTGTTTAAAGCTTTTGGTATGTTTAGACAATCTTTTCATAACATTTTCATTTGGGACGTTTCGCTATAACTACAACTAACTTTTCACGCCATTGTCAAATTTTGAAAGCCTTGCTCCAAACCGTCATGGTTACAACGACTAAAAAGCAAAAGCTGATTTTTAATTTCTAAATGAATAATATTTTTCATGTTTAATGGCTTAAAGGCCACTCATGAATGACAGAAGCAGTAGACAGTGGCATTGCCTTATCTAGCAGGGACAATGCCTTTGAGACTGACCGTATATACATATGATCAGCACCCAAGCCAGTTCCAGGGAGTGCCAGGCACTGGATGCTGATGACTCACCAGGTAGACCTACAGGCTCCCCAAAGCACCCTATCCTTAGCTTACAAGGATGGTGAGGTTGTAGAGACTAAATTAACTATAGAGTTTGAAAATGGATCGAATCCCAGTCTGGCAGAATACCAGGCTGGGACTTTTCCAATAGGCCACCACAACCGTGTATAGGTAACAATTTACATATATGAATCTGTACATATAAAGTATAAAGAAACAGTCAAATCTTAATTAGCCTTAAAATATAATAAAAGTTTCAATGTTATAAATCAATAAATGAATAAATATGATTTTATACCACTTTCCCGATATTTGCACAGTATTTAAAGATCATTCAGCACCCCATTACAGGTCATCAAAATTACTATGAATCGTTGTCTAGCATTTACATGGATGTACAAGTTTATCTAAATCTCAAATAGTGCTATTCCTCATTGTCTGAGAGAAATTAGATAAAACTAATTTATTGGAAGTATACTTCTTATTCCGTAATCCACACATCATTCTGTTCATACTTCAATAGTTCTTTTTATGAAATATCAAAATAATAAAAGAAGCATAGTGGTGACAAAACTGCATTGACAGGCCAATTTCCATTGGGTATAAACAAATACCTAAAATATTGAAGTTTTGACTACAGCGTTTGTATTTGAACCAACGTCCCAACCACTAGACAGTTTATGATAGATATTCAGGGAAGGACTGTATAGGACAGTAACTTTCGTAAGAGTAAAATATACTGCAATTTTTATAACATTCATTGGTGATACTATTACTCTTGGCATTCTATAAAATAACTTGTATAGTGTCATTTTGGAAATGGAAGTTCTCACTCTTACTACTTAACTGCATATTATGCAAAATAGCTGTAGCAGTTTCCCAAAGGAAGCAGCACTAGGATTAATAAGAATTTTTTATTTCTTATGTAATCTATATTATTACAATAATAATAATAATAATAATAATAATAATAATAATAATAATAATAATAATAATAATAATAATAATAATCAACCTTTTCTGTATTATTTGATAAAAAAATTCATAGTTTTACTCATTTCCTCGTTTCACTGACACTATTTTATTCCGTATAATAATCAGTTATTCATTTACGAACTCTACTACAACACCGTCAATGATTAAAGTAATCTACCAGAAATACTAGAAGCCTAAGTATATTTTGGAACCAAATAAAATTGTATTACCGAAGTCCTTAGGGAAATCATTCATACAGCACAAAAGTACCCCCCCCCCCGCCTCTCTCTCTCTCTCTCTCTCTCTCTCTCTCTCTCTCTCTCTCTCTCTCTCTCTCTCTCTCTCTCTCTCTCTCG
Organism: Palaemon carinicauda; assembly: GCF_036898095.1. Lineage (NCBI taxonomy): Eukaryota > Metazoa > Arthropoda > Malacostraca > Decapoda > Palaemonidae > Palaemon > Palaemon carinicauda. The sequence continues at coordinate 66,806,973 of NC_090739.1, forward strand.
CTCTCTCTCTCTCTAACAAGAGGTACATAACCCTGAGTATTAAATGAAAATTCATCTATGCATATATATGTGTGCATGTAAGCATTTATGTATTTATGTATGTTATTCTACATGCATAACCTATCGTGTTTGTGATATATGTGAAATAACACAGGTTTTTTTTTCAAAACCTGTAATGATGATGCAGTTGAGCATAACAGCATTTTCATAGGTGAAAAAACAGAATTATATACAAATAAAACTACTGCTGTCCTATAGGGAAGAGATTCACGAGAACAATAAATTGTTTGAATATATTGTGGGAAATTTTAGAACATAACATGAATCATTTGTGACCGAATTAAATAAAGTGACATCGATCTAGATACGCGTTTATGTTTTCTATTTGCTTTAAAGAAAAGCACTTGAAGATTGGTATTTTTGGCTTGAATTACCAAAGATGTTATTAGAAGAGTACCATAAAATCTTATTCAAGAGAGAGAGAGAGAGAGAGAGAGGAGAGAGAGAGAGAGAGAGAGAGAGAGAGAGAGAGAGAGAGATGAAAACAGGATGGCAAGTAAGTATCATTTGTCAGACAAACCCATTTCAGTATTATAAAAGGTTAAACTTCAGGGGCAAAGAAATAAATCCAAGAAACCAAAATTAAAAGTTAAACTGTGTAAGTTCAAGATCGGAGCTGATTTTCCTATAACAAGCTCTTCATAGTGCCGTAAATAACTTATTATAATTACTGAATCAAATTGACAGCAAAAGTTAGCAAACACATTTCTTATCACAGATGTGTGCATTTTACTATCCAGAGATAAAAAGATTAGGATATATTCATTGTTCATTGCGATAACCAAAACTGCCAGCTTTTTTACCTTCAATTTTTCCCATTTATGGAATTTCTTTTTCTAGTCAGCTTTCTCCATTTTTTCTGTCCAATACATCTTATTCTCTTAGACCCTTTTCCTTCATGTCATTTAATAGTTTATCTTTCCACCTGAATTTGGCCTTCCCCTCCTTCTGCCCTCCTCCTCTATGTTCATAACCCTTTTACATGCGTGTTCATCTTCTCTCCTCATGACATGACCAAAACATTTCAGTCTTCTTCCCTGAGGTTTTTTTGAAACGTCTAATACTTTGACTGTGTGAATACTAAACACCTGCAAGCATGAAAATGGCATATTTTTTTTAAACTGCTCAATATTCATTCCTATTTTCAGGTGTTTTGTGTAGCAAAGTATGTCCTTGAGTCTCAAAATTCCTATTTAAATTTATATGCTTTGATCTTCCCTGTTTTGTAACTTCAGGAAAATATGTTAGTTTGAAGACCGATTATTGAAATTTCCACCATCCGTCATTTTTTACAGTAATTGAAAACGAAAGTCATTAAGTGCTGGTTTGTTAACGAGGTCGTATCACACATCCTATTAATACGGAATGGGGAAATGTGCTCCAGTACATCAAAACTACGAAATGGAATTGTAACATATTCTTTTATACAATGAGAGTCGATTTTAAGTCAATCTGGGTCACATTCCTATTCGCTCAGAATTTACATTGATATTTTAGAAGCAAAATAATATATTCGAACGAGAGCAGGTTTAAACTTGGATTTGAAATTGTATGACTAACATATAGGCGTTTGGAAATATTAAGAGTTGTTTTAACTAGTCTGAATTGTTAATTTTTCATTTTTTAGATTTGTTTTTTGTAGGGCGGGGGAGACAGCAGTGTCACTTTTTGCTTGCTATGGAGGAAAAAGGCGTAGAACAAACACAAAGCTAAAAACAATGGATTGAACGTTATTTTCTATATTGCTCTGCTAAAACTGTACTGAAACAAGCATTTGTACGAAATATAAAAAATTTAGCAAAGCCAAATGTCTTGATAAAAATGTGATAACGTGATGTATTATTTACAAAGTAGCCGATTATTTTCTTTTCCTATGGATTATTAGATCAAACATTCACAATTACACTCTCCTTTCAGTTTGATATTCCATAAATTATAAACTGCCTCCAGGAGATATGAAAGAAAACATTGATCTCGAAACAAATGAAAATAAAAATATTAGATTAGTAATGATTCATAGAATATTTCTATCGAGAATCGAATGAAGCATAATTATAAGAGCCGTGAGTTTTAGATAGAGAGAAATAGTTAGAAAATGTGTGTATTTTTAGTGTAGCTTATGCTTTATTAGAATAAATACTTTTATGTCAAGTCTTTTAAAGGAAAATAGAAAAATCCTAAATATGTTGATTTTATCAGTATTCTGTACAGATAACTTTTGCGTGACTCGAAAGTAGAGAGAGAGAGAGAGAGAGAGAGAGAGAGAGAGAGAGAGAGAGAGAGAGAGAGAGAGAGATATGACGTGGAAAAGTGAAAGATTGAAAAAATATTGTGACAATGGAGTGATTTCCCTTTGGACTCATTGTAATGCCATGCGATTTTACTCCCTAAGGAAATGTATTGAAGGGTGATTTTTGGCTTTTGAATTTACTCAGACCATCACATTTTTTTTTTATCGTCCATATTTTTCTCGGGGGACTTTTGTGAAAAGTTTTGTTTTACATATTGGGAATATTTTGCTCAATATTCTACTTGCTTTTATTTTTTTTTTTTTTTTATGTTGATATTTTGAAATTCCCTTTTTAAGCTCATCTTGAACTTGACGAAGCATATAAATATTAATTAAGCAGCCTAAAACAAAGAAAAGGATAATAGGCTTAGGTCGTTTAGGAGGCTACCTTTACTAAATTCTTTTAATATATAATCAAGTATTGTTACCCACTTTTTTATAGCAATTTATCGTGTTAATGAACTTTAACGACAGATAAAAGTTGAGAACCTTTCATAATAATATGTTAATGATTTTCTTTATCATGATGAATTACAGATGAATTCGTCTCCTTTATGAACCGGATTTTTACAAAGCTCTTGATAATGTCCAAAATCTGTAAACATGAATATATATATATATATATATATATATATATATATATATATATTTATATATATATATATATATATATATATATATATATATATATATATATATATATATATATATATATATGTATATATATATATATATATATATATATATATATACATATATATATATATATATATATATATATATATATATACTGTATATATACATACATATATATATATATATATATATATATATATATATATATATATATATATTTATATGTATATATATAAATAGATACATACATGCATATACACATATATATTCATATGTATATACATATATATATATATATATATATATATATATATATATATATATCTATATATATATATATATATATATATATATATATATATATATATATATATATATATATATATATATAGGTGTGTGTGTGTGTGTGTGTGTGTGTGTGCACCTTTATTCATAGCATATTTCTGTGTATATATTAATCATTATAATTGTTCAGGCCCATTCTCTCATTATTTATG
>NC_090739.1:66815455-66820455 GCF_036898095.1 Palaemon carinicauda
GAAAAGGTGGGCGGAATATTTTGAAAGTTTGCTGAATGTTGAGGATAATAGGGAGGCAGATATAATTGCTGTTCCAGGTGTTGAGGTGCCAGTGATGGGAGATGAGAATGAGAGAGAGATTACAATAGATGAAGTGAGGAGAGCACTAGATGAAACGAGAGTAGGAAAGGCATCTGGTATGGATGGTGTGAAAGCTGAGATGTTGAAGGAAGGGGGTGTGACTGTACTTGAATGGTTGGTGAGATTGTTTAATATGTGTTTTGTGTTGTCAATGGTACCAGTAGATTGGGTTTGTGCATGTATTGTACCACTATATAAGGGTAAGGGAGATGTGTATGAGTGTTGTAATTCAAGAGGTATTAGTTTGTTGAGTGTAGTTGGAAAAGTGTATGGTGGAGTATTGATTAATAGGATTAAGGATAAAACAGAGAATGCAATCTTGGAAGTACAGGGTGGTTTTAGAAGAGGTAGGGGTTGTATGAATCAGATTTTTACAGTTAGGCAGATATGCGAGAAATATTTAGCAAAAGGTAAGGAGGTGTATGTTGCGTTTATGGATCTGGAGAAAGCGTATGATAGAGTTGATAGGGAAGCAATGTGGAATGTGATGAGGTTATATGGAGTTGGTGGAAGGTTGTTGCAAGCAGTGAAAAGTTTCTACAAAGGTAGTAAAGCATGTGTTAGAATAGGAAATGAAGTGAGTGATTGGTTTCCGGTGAGAGTGGGGCTGAGACAGGGATGTGTGATGTCGCCGTGGTTGTTTAACTTGTATGTTGATGGAGTGGTGAGAGAGGTGAATGCTCGAGTGCTTGGACGAGGATTAAAACTGGTAGACGAGAATGACCATGAATGGGAGGTAAATCAGTTGTTGTTTGCAGATGATACTGTACTGGTTGCAGACACAGAAGAGAAGCTTGACCGACTAGTGACAGAATTTGGAAGGGTGTGTGAGAGAAGGAAGTTGAGAGTTAATTTGGGTAAGAGTAAGGTTATGAGATGTACGAGAAGGGAAGGTGGTGCAAGGTTGAATGTCAGGTTGAATGGAGAATTACTTGAGGAGGTGGATCAGTTCAAATACTTGGGGTCTATTGTTGCAGCAAATGGTGGAGTGGAAGCAGATGTACGTCAGAGAGTGAATGAAGGTTGCAAAGTGTTGGGGGCAGTAAAAGGAGTAGTAAAAAATAGAGGGTTGGGCATGAATGTAAAGAGAGTTCTATATCAGAAAGTGATTGTACCAACTGTGATGTATGGATCGGAGTTGTGGGGAATGAAAGTGATGGAGAGACAGAAATTGAATGTGTTTGAGATGAAGTGTCTAAGGAGTATGGCTGGTGTATCTCGAGTAGATAGGGTCAGGAACGAAGTGGTGAGGGAGAGAACGGGTGTAAGAAATGAGTTAGCGGCTAGAGTGGATATGAATGTGTTGAGGTGGTTTGGCCATGTTGAGAGAATGGAAAATGGCTGTCTGCTAAAGAAGGTGATGAATGCAAGAGTTGATGGGAGAAGTAAAAGAGGAAGGCCAAGGTTTGGGTGGATGGATGGTGTGAAGAAAGCTCTGGGTGATAGGAGGATAGATGTGAGAGAGGCAAGAGAGTGTGCTAGAAATAGGAATGAATGGCGAGCGATTGTGACGCAGTTCCAGTAGGCCCTGCTGCTTCCTCCGGTGCCTTAGATGACCGCGGAGGTAGCAGCAGTAGGGGAGTCAGCATTATGAAGCTTCATCTGTGGTGGAAATGTGGGAGGTTGGGCTGTGACACCCTAGCAGTACCAGCTGAACTCGGTTGAGTCCCTGATTAGGCTGAAGGAACATAGAGAGTAGAGGTCCCCTTTTTGTTTTGTTTCATTGTTGGTGTCGGCTACCCCCCAAAATTGGGGGAAGTGCCTTGGTATATGGATGGATGGATATATGTATATATATACATATGTATATATATGTATATATATGTATATATGTATACATATATATATATATATATATATATATATATATATATATATATATATATATATATATACAGAGAGAGAGAGAGAGAGAGAGAGAGAGAGAGAGAGAGAGAGAGAGAGAGAGAGAGAGAGAGAGAGAGAGAGTTGTTCAAACCCTCAAAAATATCTTTTTAGAATTACATTGTGAGTAACGAATGAAAAATATCAAATTATCCTTAACTGTTTTTCTCCAACACATAATTCCCAAAAGAACGTTCCTGTTCTCAAAAGCTGAACGGACTTTTCCGCGTTAAGCACCATAATAAGTTATAAGCTTATCACACATAATTGCCCAGATTACTGAAAGGGATCTTTTTGGTTTGAACTGTTTTTTAAAGAAATGTTTTTATATTCAGCAGTAGTAGTTGATCTCCAGAGTTATGGTAGATTTTGAAAAATGGAAAAGAATATTACAGCTAAATTTTTCACTAATTGCTTGCGAATAATTTTAGTGAAAATAATAATTCTAATAATAATATTAGTTTTAATATTTATAATAGTTTTGATATTTTCTATGATAATAATAATAATAATAATAATAATAATAATAATAATAATAATAATAATAATAATAATCGTCTTAGGTTTTCTAAGCGAAAACTGAACGTTACCAGTCAAAATAAGAAAATATTGTTGGAAACTTTTCTTCCACAAACTTCCTCCCTTCCGGGGTTGAAAACTTCTCTAGTTATGAATTTCATCGTTTTTGCAGCTTATGTGACTATTTCGCTTCTAGTAAACAGTTTCGCAAGGCGTAACGATGTTTCCGGTATATGTTTTGCAAGGTATTGCAAAACGTAGTGTTTGTTTCAGAGGGTATAATTCTCCAGATTATACGCTTTCCGTGTTTTAACTGCATTGCAACATAAGGTATTTGCTTTCTAATGTTTTACTTTTTTTAAATGCATACTCATGTATTTCAACTAATGTATTTTAATCCTCGATAGTGTATATATATATATATATATATATATATATATATATATATATATATATATATATATATATATATATATATATATACATATATATATATATATATATATATATATATATATATATATATATATGTATATATATATATATATATATATATATATATGTGTGTGTGTGTGTGTGTGTGTGTGTAGGTGTGTGTATGTATGCATGTGTGTGTATTGATATATAGATAGATAGATAGACAGGTAGTTAATGATATAATATGCCATGCTTTTTAATCACCTTTTTTCTATAAGCAGTTATCACCAGAAAGGTACTAGCCTTACTTTTCATGATAGATACTCTTGTGTTGAATTATATGCTCTATGGCTTTACTTACCATGGCCGTAGCCACCACAGTGAAGCAATTATCACAAACACGGTGGATTTTCAATTAAACATGGCTCAAAGACATTGGCACCTGGGAAATGAAATTCTGGTATATAGCGAGTGAGACGTGGCTGCTATCCAATAAGCCAACCATTTTATAATTATTGATCTTACAAACCTTTTTGGGACATTCCCATTTTTTCCCAGATGTAATTAATATTTTGTTCAATAACCAAGATCGGATTAACTAAACTTACGTCTTCTGTTTATACCGGTTTCATAGTACCTAAGATTCGTGTACATTTTGAGATGCTTACATATCCCATTACTTAATTCGAATCTTACTAATTCAATATCAATATTTGTTTCCAGTAACTTGTTTCTTTTTAATCAAATTCACCATAATTGTTCTTTTTAGTAAAAACAAAAAATCTTCTTCACCATACGTTTACGAACTTAATTTCATCATCACCACCTGAACTCCATACGCCACTTTCAATACTATTGAATAATATATCTTATATCACCTTCAACTTCTACGTAATTATTTATAGATTTGCCTTCTCTTCAGAGCATCTTTCCAATAGCATATTTCCCTAAGAACATCTTTCTTGCTTGTATCCATTTTCATTTGGATTATTATTTTTTTTTTTTTTTTACACATTTCCTCAGAAATTACATCACCTGAAGTCCATTTTTTTGTGGTTGTTCTAAACTTTTTTTTTTCTAATTCACTTCAAATAATGTTATAAATCTCTTTCTAACAACCTGGACCTACATTTTGAGAAATTTTCTCATCCTTCAATTCCTTCCCTTTTCTGATTTTACTATTCCTATTTGTTGTCACTGATGACTAGACCTACTATACGCTAGCCTCTGCTTTAAAGAATCTATCCACAAACCTTTCGATCTTTCCATCATATATATATAATCCACCTTCTCCTTCTATACTCTATTCTGTTTCTTATCAATTCACTAGGCTTGATTATACTAATAGCTATAATCCAAGCTTTTCTTTTCTAAATAAAACCATATCAACATTAAATAGAATTTCTTATTTATCTAGGTTTGCCTCAACTACAGATTAATTAGATTTATTTTCACATAATTCCTTTGATGGCAAGCCCTACGTTAATTCACTTTGTAACTGAATCTATGTCGATCCCAAAGTAACAACTCATATTTTTTCAGACAAATTGCAATCAACGATAAACAATGTCAAAATAATTAGTATTTCCTCCTAAAGAGTGAAGGAGGAACGCTTTCATATAATGCTACAAGGAGTAATGTAGTAAGAAGCCCCTAGGGGCCCCTGTACAACATTCTCTACCGAAAGGAAACAATGTCAAAAGAATTAACGTTTCCTCCTGAAGAGTGAAGGAGGAACGTTTTCCTAAATCCATTTTCAAGCAGCATTTACCAATGGCCTTTTCCCTTCAAGCACTAAAAACCAACCAACAATGAAGTTTTTTATCTTTTCACTAACTTTATCAATTAGATCCTTTTCACAAAAATGCAATTAGCTCTGCCTTAATCCAAAAAGAGTCGGACATGGATTCAGGAACTGTCAGTTAAACCTCCACTCTTTCAAAGCTCTTCTGTGAATAGCTGCCCCTACTCTCCATCCGCAGTTTCAGCAGTGCAATCCTGAGAACCTAATGCTTAGAGTATGAGGGTTTTTTTTATCCAATCTATTAATCCGTACCATT
>NC_090739.1:66827955-66830455 GCF_036898095.1 Palaemon carinicauda
TACGAAATGCTCAATCTTCAAGAGGAACTTTTAATTAAGAGGAAAACTATAAACATAAGGTCCATGGTGGATAGCAGGAAATAGGCAGGTTTATAAATGAACCCTCTAAGTTATGTACTAGTTCGCTCTATAAAGAGATTACAAAGATATAAGGCCTAAAATAAAATTATGTTTGGGACTAAAGAAGGAAGAACGAATTCATCTTGAACACTATGTTAGTGGAATCCAAAGTAATCTCCTCTATATAATAAAGATCAAGTCTCTCTCTCTCTCTCTCTCTCTCTCTCTCTCTCTCTCTTATACACACACACACATACTATATATATATATATATATATATATATATATATATATATATATATATATATATATATATATATATATACTCTTTACATCGGCAGCAAAGTGATTTCGAGCAGTGTTAATGCATTCAGTGATTAGCTCCTCCTCAGATAAGGCAAATCAGATGCATATTCGGAAATCATTACTTTGACCTTTGGAAATCTAATTTTTTCCAGAACTTTCATGCAATGACCTCTTTAGTGTTATAGCACTGACACAGACTAATATATAAAACATAAATTCAAAATTGAAGGAAAATAGAGATAAAAGAATAAAGATTTTTACCTAAAATATCGGGTCGCATTGTTCAGCAAAGTACTGAGGTAAACGAAGGAGAATTGGCCTCGTTGAAAGGACTAGAAGGACTCGTTTAAAAGCTGGCTTTAGGTTTGGGTTTGCCTTCCCATTGACCTCCCATTTGGTAGTCGAGTTTTCCCTGAGGATTTCCCAATGGCACCTTCGGAGTAGGATCGCATTTGCATTGAGAGGAACGACCTTCGAGATTAACACCTAGTCATTAATGGCTTAGGCTTGTATAGGATAGAGAGAGAGAGAGAGAGAGAGAGAGAGAGAGAGAGAGAGAGAGAGAGAGAGAGAGAGAGTGAGAGAGAGAGAGAGAGAGGTGGGGGCCCGTATCCAATCTATTCCAGTATATCTTCAGAACACCAGACCAAATACAAATATTTCTCAATATTTTTCTAATTCGGGATTCAATCTGACTAAAGATGTAATTTCCGAGTAATTATCTGATATTTTTCTCTCTCATCACATTCATTTGGTATCCAAGATAGTAACCATGACTGGTGTCACCTTTTCAAGCCGAAAAGACTCTTTAATACTAGTCTACGCGGCCCATAAAAAATGACGGGTAAATAGACCGAGTTTTGAAATCTTTTTGGATATATTTTTTCATTGAAGGCGTTATTGAATTTGGCTACGTAAATGGGATCACACCTTAACTTCAGGATATTAACATTATTGGAATTCAATAGATGTTAATTGCCATATCAATAAAGTTATTCATAAGAATTATATTTTGTTTTAGTTCATATTTACATATCATACCTCTCAAAATCGTATGCTCTATACCTAAAGGTATAAAGGGTTAAAGGTCGTTCATGAATGGCAGATGAAAGGAACAGTGACAATGCTCTTGAGATAGGACAATGTCCTAGACATTGACCAAATATACATGTGATCAGCGGCCAATCTCCCTCTCCACCCAAGCTATGAAAAGTGAGGGCCAGGCAATGGCTGCTGATGACTGAGCAGGTAGATCTATAGGCTCCACCAAACCCCAAATCTCTAGCTCAGAAGAATGGTGAAGTTGCAACGATCGAGTTTGAGAGGGCTAGAACTCCCGTCCAGCACATCGCTAGGCAGGGTCATTTTCACTAGGGTTCCGCTACCTATTACAACCCTTGCCTTTTTCCTTATGTTGCCTTTTCTGTTCATCTTATCTCACACTCCTTACATCCTTAACTCGTACTGTTTTGTACCAACCGTGTGTCACACAATTGTACATAATTATTTTGTATATATTATGCTTGTATCTGCGCTCTTCCCTCGCACTAAAAAGAACCTGAATGATCATGTCTCCGGTTTTGCTCTGTAATATTGTCTGTCTCTCGAACATGTTATGTCCTGTTGCCTTGAGGTTTTGTATATAAAGGAGAGTATTCCTTAATAAACAACTCAGTTGATTGCATCCTGCCTTTGAGTTCACAACCCTCTCTCGGCCCGTCAAAGTTTTATCTTTTCTCTCGTTTACTCATAACTTATTCAAAACAACTTCTTAATAAATTCTTCTAATGTGACTCTTCATGCTTTCTACATATGCTAAAAAATAGGCTTCCTAATATGTTTATGTCCTTCCAAAAATCCATATATAAATGGCAATCATAGTCAATTACCAAAATGTGATTTCACTTCTTCAAGGCATTAATGCTTTTATATTTTCCATCACTTAATAACCTTTCCTGACCTCTTTAGTTGACGTTACCTCAAGCTTTCACGAATTTTATCAGGCTTTTTCTGTCAAATATCTAATAATACACAGAATTAGCTATTCATGTATGAACCATACTAGGTTGGTTTGCTATGAGTGATCAGACTAAAGTTCCTCACCATCACCGATCCGTAATGGTCATCGTGGTGA
>NC_090739.1:66835455-66867955 GCF_036898095.1 Palaemon carinicauda
ATGGAGATTTGAATGCTATAAATCTGAATCCGAAGTGTTGCTAGTTCTTCATGATTTCCTCTATCCACTTCTTCAGAGTTTTGTTTATTTATTATAGTTTTATTATCTTGCCTAATCTCAACTAGAGCAATAGTTTGCTCTCCATTCTTTAGACAGTCTCCTGTTAAATACATTGGAATGTAACTAGGTCAAATTTTATACAAATGTCCTGCTACTCACACTAACTATATTTAGAGAAACATGAAGAAACTAGGACTTTAAAAATTGAATCACATCCACATTTTGACACAACAATTAATCCTATAAGGTTTCACTACTCTATGAGAAAATTTGTGGCAAGAAAGTTATTCACATACAGACAAACGGAGAAACAGGGTAAAAAACACATCCTCCTCCCAACTTTGTTGGTGGAGGTAATAAGCTTTCTCAAGCACTCAAACAAGCAGAGATGCAAGTGTTTGTGTGCTTGGGACCAAAAGATATTTGTAACATTGGCCGATTATCATATTCTTTCGACACTCATAGGATCTTAATATCTATGATCGTGATAAAAGGAAATTTATACCTATCCTCTTCTGCTTAACAGCTATAGTGGGATTACATTATGTGGCTTAATTCGGGCTGTTAAAAAATTTGTCTTTTCTTGATATTTCTTGAGAAGAAAAAGTATATAACTCAAATTGAAAGCAAAGATAATAGAGTTAAATGAACCGGGAGGGGGGACTGAGGTACAACGTTTAATATAGATCCACTATTAAATCTTATTATTAAATTGAATTATATATCAGTAAAAAACATGAAATTTGGTACAGGACTAAAACAGAATCTGAGAGACTCGTTCTAAGTACCAACTCTGTTAAAAGGTTTTAAAACAATCACTGCATAGGTACATTTGGGCTTTATATGAATCACAAAAATAACCATAGAAGCAATTATGTAGAAGAGAGCAATGATGAAATAAAAACGTAGGCAACTACAAAATTCGATTAATAGATATCTTACGTGAGAGATGAGGAAATTTAAGTGATCGTAATTCTTAAAACCACTCTGAAGGCATTTAGTGTTATGTAATCTGTTTGGTCTTGCTAGTAACAAGAGAGGTGATCCTCCTTTTGTTTCTCTTATCACTGTCAGTTGGGTAAAATGTATACTGAAGATTCCCTTTGACAGAGAGCGCCAGCATTTGTTTAAGGGGAGAGAGCAAGACACCAAAGGTAATATATGGTAGTTCAAGAAATAAAGTTCGCAGAATTCGTTGAATGAAAAAATCGTACCGGGTAGGAAAGAAGAATTGTGTGTGTGTGTGTGTGTGGGGGGGGGGGGTGCGGCGGCTTGATATTGCAAATGGGAGAGCCATTATAATTATAGTAGTCTATAAAAACTACACAAAAGCCACGTCCATATGAGGAAACGGGAATATTAGTTACTGGCCAAAATCTGGAAAGGATATTTGGGTAACTGGGCTCCGTAGAGAGGTAGATTAGAGAGATTAGATAGAGAATATTTATGAAATGAATAACAATGGGAAAGGTTTCCTATAAGGTGCATAGATATAGAAGGAACTATTAGGTCTACTTATGCTTCCCATCAAAAGTAGATTCAGGCAAATGTTGAGACCTTTCAGCCATATTTGTCAATTTTCCATCATATGAAAAAATTTATTTAATGTATTAGGATGTTATTTCAGGAATACTCCAAAAAAATGATCAGTGTCTGGAAGATGAAGAAAAAGATGCTGCTTGCCAACTTTAAAAATACTCAGTATCTCAGTAAAAGTATCACAGCGGATACAACTTTCAACTTAAGATATTTATCCAGCCAAAACTTAATACGGAATTTATAAAACTTTGATTGAAAGTCAGTGTCATATATACATGACAAACGTTATCTGAATAACTCATATTTCCTAAAGCTGTAACGTCCGTGACAAGTTTTTAATCCTCTTTATGATTAATGAAGTTTTGTAACGTCCCTTCCAGTTGATTTAACTTTTTCATGAGTGATCTATGCTTTATCTTCCCATTATAGACTTTCTCATATTCTTTTTCCCTAAGTCATAATGAGATTTAGACTATAAATAAAATCAAATTTCTATAATTAATCCATATCACATAACAAGCAACTACAATTGCAATGTTTACTAAATCCTCCCATTCAATAGTATACTAAAAACTTACCACGGAAGGGAAGAATCCTCTTTTTCTTCTTCTTTGATGGTGGACAGGGGAGATCGTAGGAACGTGTTACGGAATAATGAAGCCCATCACAAGAGAGGAGAAAAAGAGATCCATCTTGGGCCCATCACCTCAAATCACCTTCGTTCTCTTATCGCTCGGGAAGGAAAATATATTTCTTAATTCAAATTACCAACGGAAATTATTTATTTTACAAATTAATATGTCTATATCATATGTATGTAGGTACACATTGTCGTATAATCTTATAGTAATAGTAAAGAAAATATTTTTCTTACTCAAATAACACGAATTTTACTCATATTTAAATATCTATTTCCAGAGAATTCCATTCATAATATGTTTTTTATCATTTTGAACCATTGAGTATATTATTACAAATACCTAGTTTGTTATTATTTTCAATTGAATTTAAATTCATAATCACCAATAAACCATTTCATCAGTATCTGATCAGACATAAAAAGTGGAAATATGATCAACTGACGCTTTTTTATGTAAATGAATTGTTTTTTTTTTATGTATAACAACAAAACATCCATTATTGTCAATGGTAAATTATATCTATAACACCCGATTATCATAATATTTAAATGATTTAAAGTTAAAACCATAACAAGAAAGCTATTAAAAACAGTAACTGTTTGAGAAATGCTAATTGCTTGTTACCATTCCTAATGTTAAGAGCAAACCCTCATTAAACAAAAACACGTTCAACTACGTTCTTTCAGTCTATAATTGGGATAAAAGAAGAGTGTTTAGTGGTAAGCAAATTTCCTGGTCTCCAAATAAACTCATTGAGAAATATTCACTGAGCCATGAAAGGTTGATAGCTCATTACTTCCTATTAAATAACCTTTAAATTCATCTATTCATTGGAGTCGGATATAATTTCTTGTTCTGGTATCTCGAGAACAGGGATATAAATCCATGACTAGAAGTTATTTTCCTAATGATATATTTAAAAATAAATAGTATTGAAACAAACCTTGCTATTCAACACTTAAAGTCTTCCTGTCTCAAGGTGTAATTGGAACTAATGCTATTTTCCTAATTTACAAAGCAATGTTTCTATAATACTGTTCAAAATTTTCTCCTGTTTGTTGGATCTTAATGGACGATATCTATATATTTTCAATTATCCTCGAAAATTTATTCTGTTCCAACCAACGAATTAGGATAGTTACAATAAATGAAACGGTATTATTAATGGTAACTCTCAACATCCTTTTCAGTATAATTTAGCTTCCATTTTTCGTCATTAAGAAGAGTCCACGGCTAATTTGCAGAACACATTCATATAATAATTCAAAAGGATCTCACAAAGCAGTTCCATAATATTCCACGAGTGAAAGGAAAAAAAAAAAGAGACAAAATGTTTAAGTACCTCTTGCTGGAATATCAATTCATGAATTCCGTAAAAACCTTCATGTTGATAAAAGTTATTCATCGTAACAAACTGTGTAATGAAGAGAGTAAAAAAAGCGAGCCTAGGGACAGACAGGAGATGGGTTTTCATAATCCAGAGGTTTATTATCCTCAAAAAGTTTCTGCCTGGGAAATGAAGTCAGAAATTGATGTCGTACCAAGACAAATAAAAAAGATCTCTTCATAATTTCCGTGTCCGGAAACCATCAGAGCTTATTTATTGTTGTTAGTTCGAATGCCGTTAGATCAGAGAGACTTCCTCAAAGAGGATTTTTCCTAAATAAATCACTTTACCTAATCTATTGTGTACATAAAATATCAGAAGAAAATATGTAAAGGAGGATTCACTGCTAAAATATTGATAATGAGCTTCCATTTTTAAATAATAAATTAGATAATGAGTAATGAAGCAATTTGAATTGATATGTGAATAGGAGAATAATCCATTCAACATTCGCCTGATGAATGGTCAGGAAGAGGACCTATCATATTCACTGACCTTGGAGTTCGTGACTCCATAAAACATATATATATATATATATATATATATATATATATATATATATATATATATATATATATATATACATATATATATATATGTATATATATATATATATATATATATATATATATATATATATATATATATATATATATATATATATATATATATATATATATAGATGGAAGTTCCTAAAGGGTAGCTTCCTAGGGTATATTTGACCACAGCGATATTCCCAGAGAATTTTACCTTAATGTATCCAGAATTCTAACTCCTGGAGCGAATATCCCTAAATAAATCTAACAGGGATATCGCATAATATCAGAGGACGTATTCTTGACACGCCACATAGCTATCTTCACCCTGAACAGTATTAACGCTTCGAGGGGTTACAGTGGCAAGAATCTAAAAACGAGAATGAAAGGAGAGTCGTTCATAAGGTATCTCTCCTATCCCATTTTGAGTGTGTATATGACGATGACGGCAGCGCCATCATCATTCCTTTTCGTGTAGCTCTACTACTCGGTGTTTTCCCTTATGATCTCTCGTAATTTTGGATATAATTCAACATTATGATGCTTTCTCCGGCTTCTTCTGCCTCTCGAAAGTTGAGTATTATCTTTACTTTGTATAAATGTAAGCTCTTGTCGTTTTGAATTAAATCAAAAGTGATATTAACGTAAACAAGAGCTATTGCCTACCAGGGGCATCCTGGATGCTGTCGCTCGCTATGCATGAGTCATTTAGTTAGCCAGAGCGACGTTTCCAGTTATTATGCTTTAATAAATCTCGCTATTTAGCTCCTCTAGGAATTCTTATATGATGCCGTTAGTTTTCAGTTTGGGCGATTTAGGTAACAGATCCTGCCTTTCGCTAGGCTTAGTAGCCTAGGCGTCTGGCCCTAGTACTTTCATGCATGATATAAGTTTTCCGAGTGGTATGTTATTGAAGCTATAGGCAAATATTTAATACAATGTAAGATATTGTTGAATTTTCTTCGCCAAGTTGTATACGAGAGAGTTTCGGTGATTTAGTTACTCGATTCTCACTGCGCCTAGGCTAGTAGCCTATGGGCCTTTAGTATACTTTCGCACACATCCCCGGTAGTTCTTTTCTCCTCTGGAGAATAAGTTCAATCCCTTCTCCCTCTGAGTAAGCCTTAGGTTTAGTCCTAGTGGTTTTATCTGAATACTATTCAGGTATAACTATACCAGGATATGTCTGTCCTAACCCTGTAACCAGTGTGACTGGTTTTTGGGATTGGGGCAGAACATCAGAGTATTTAGTCTGTGGTCTGCGTCTTCTTAGCATAGAGAATGAGATTCCTTTGCTAGGTTAGGTGCAGACACACATCTGAAGAAGTCTGTACGAGATAATTCCTCTACTAGTGGTCTAGCAGACTGTCCCGTGTTGTTATTCTCGGGCTGGAAAATGAGTTTTTCTCCGTTGCCTGGCGAAATAACTACACCAAACTTTGTTCTGGTATGGAGGAAGGTGGCAAGTATTGCCAACCTTCCTCTCTAATAGACAAACCTAGGTTAGGATGAGCTTTCTTAACCACTGAGTATGTCTCATTCTAGAGCAAAGTTTACAGGACCTTTATCCTTTGCCCCCTTTCTTTCTTAGTGATGGCCTAGCCATCACATCTCTTGACCAAAGTCCTACATCTGTACTTAGTGTAGGTTAGAATGTGGGACCGGCTCAGCTCTCTGCCGGCCGGCAATAACGTGCCGGCCGGCAGAGAGCTGAGCCGGTCCCTTTTTCTTCTACAGAGTGAACCCCAGACCTCCCTTGGTCTCCCTTCCATGTCTGCTGGTAGAGCCCAGCAGGCTTTGGATATTAGGAAGCCTGAATGCTACATTCTCCCCTTCCATATGTTCACTCTTTCTGGGTGGAAGGTTGTACGACAAGGATGCCTTATAACCTTACATCCATACTGTTTCTCTTGTTAGTGTATTGTGCCCCTGGCCCGGCTGCCGGCTTAGTGGCCGGCAGCCGGGTAGGTGGAGGTTCTCTGGTTCGTAGTCACTGCCGGCCGGCATGGGTATCGCTACCTTTGCCGGCCGGCAGTAGAAACACATCCCGAGATCTGCTGGCCACTACGATTAGCGGCCGGCAAACAGGTGCTAGAGTTTTCAGTTGCCGACCGGCAGTGATTGCCGGCCGGCACACATTTGCGAACCAGTGTTCTGCCGCCCATTAGTTAAAGGTAGCATACCTTTGAACTATATAAGGGTAAATGCCGACCGGCGTGTACCGGCTGGCACGACAGCATGCGATGTACAGTAGTTACTATATTTGTGGTGTAGTACACACTGCATTGATATAACTGTAGTATAGAGTTTGTAGTAACACTAAAGTTCTTCCAACATACTTAATGTTATCTTGTACAGCCTTTTGTTGAGACCGTACAGTATATAGAAAGTGAGTTCTTTCTGTATTCATTCTATCCCGTATATTAAAACTTTATTTCAAGGTGTGAGTTCCACCTTAACTTTCTGCTTAGGAAAATTTATAATGTATTCTAGAATAGAATTAACCTTAGTTTTAATATCTTGGAAGGTTACAGCAATTGGCTGGGCAAGAAATACAAGTATGTGTCTTCCCTTCTTTCCTTTCTAGCTTTACTATATTTGCTATATGTATTAATAAAAAGTGAAAAGCCTTCACTTGATAGTCATGGATTCTTTTCTCTTTACAGGAGGACCATCTGAAGTGCGGGAGTATGTTCTGCAATGTCCGCAGTAAGAACTTCTGTGGACATAAGTTATGCAGGAGGCACGCAGCATGCGCAGTCTCCAAAGGTGATCTCCGGTATTGGGACCCTCAGGTATGTACTATATGTTCCAACCTGATTACCGAGGCATTTGACACCCCTAAGTCGCCGGAGTCAAGGGATGCTACTAGGGAAAAGTTGCAAACCTGTATGAGGGGTTTTCAGAAAAACACTTCAGGCCCCTACCTTCCAAACGAGAAGATGAGGGCCTATCTTTTCCCTAAGGCATCGGCTGATGCAGTCATCCCTCAGCCTTATGAGGAGATACCAACCGTTCAGAATCCGGTAGATTCTGAAGTCTCGGCCGCCCTTCAAGACATCCAATTGGACGATAGGATGTCAAAGGTGTCGGATTGTACAGAGAAGGACCTTCTGGGAGAAGGTCAGGAGGAGGAGCTGACCCAGGCTCCAGAAATAGAAGAGGAAGAAATCAACGAGGTGTCGGTTACATCGGTTCCGGCCCCAGAACCTGTTCCCTCTACATCGTCTGCTATCCCAGATAATCTGGGAAGGACTCTTTCTTCTATTGTTGAGATGATTCAACAAATACAAAAGAAGAATGATGAAAAGGAAGCTGCGATGAAACTGGAGATACGCAGACACGCAGCATCACGTGGGCCCCAGAAGCGACTCAACGTGAAGGATCTTCCTTTGTGCTCGATTACCAATCCTTGGAGGTATGCCGAACACATGCCTATGACAACTGGGAAGATTGTCATATCGGAGAAGTTGGACTCAATTCCCCTGGAAGATGTGGAATTTTGGCCCAACAAAGACTCTTACCAGGACTGCTATGTCCGTCTTAGGAAGGAGCCAGCCTCAAAGGAGGAAACGGAGCCGAAGGAGGTCATAGTCCTTGACCATAGTAAAGCACAGGCATTACTAGCGAACTTGATGAAAGAGAGGGGCTTCACGAACTCAAAGGTGCCAGCTTTGAGTAAGAAGCTTCCCTCCTTTGTGGCCTCTCCAAGCAGAGCCTTTCCCTTCATGGAAAAGGGATATAAGGCAGCCTTGAAGGCGGCGTAGGCAGAGAAACCATGCCCCTCCCTGTAGGAATGCAAGCCGTTATCCCTGACCTTACCATTGGACCAAAAAGACTGGAAGGACATTCACCTTACCTTCTCAGTCGGGAAGTTGGAAGCTGATATTGCCGAACGTCAGTTTGGTGAGAAACTTCCAAAGCTGTCGGAGTTTCTCTTGCGCAGAGAGCAAGAGACGAAAGAAAAACTTGCGGCATCGATGTCGTTGGATACGACATTAGAAACGATGGCAAGTGACCCCAAGAAAAAGGACAGTTCATGGTAGTGGCCAAAACCCATCTGGCCACAGTTACGAAGGATCTCTATAGCTTTATTAAAGCTAGGAGAGCCTGTAGACAGTTCGTGTTCGCCTCGGCTGCGGTGAGGCACGAACCGAGGAAACTGATCTCCTCTCATATTTGGGGTAAAGACCTCTTTCCCAATGAAGTAGTTAAAGAGGTAGTAGACAAAGCTGCAACGGAGAATAGGAACTTTCTCCAAAAGTGGGGCTTAAATCTCAAGAGAAAGTCCTCTCCGGATGAGGGTCCCCAACCCAAGAAGAAGACAAAAAGGCCTAGGCTATCATCTCGTCCGGCTAAACCCTACCGACAGCAACAACAGCAAATTCCTGCGACCGCGGTACCTCAGATAGTGGCACAACCTCCAACCACGTACCAGTTGGTACCTCAACAAGTGGCGACACAGTCGCCGGTTTTTAACACAGCTTTTGAAAGGCAGACCTCTTCCTTTCATTCAAAAGCTAGAGGAACAGCCAGAGGTTCTTCTAGACGCCCTTCAAGGGGAAGGAGATTCAGGGGCGGACGCAGTTAAGGAGGCAAGGCCTCAGATCCACAACAGCAGAAGTGAGATGCTTCCAGTAGGAGGGAGACTACATCTATTTAGGGATATTTCGACCTTCAATCCCTGGGCCCACAGCCTAATAAAGAATGGACTAGGTTGGAGCTGGAACAGTCCTCCACCTCCATTTCCTCAGTTCATCCAACACTCTACCCCCGTTCTGGAAGAATATGTCCGAGAACTCTTAGGGAAAAGAGTAATCCGAAAAGTAAAGTCCATCAAGTTCCAAGGAAGGCTGTTTTGTGTTCCAAAGAAGGACTCAGTAAACTCAGAGTCATTCTGGACTTGTCGCCACTCAACAATTTCATAGTGAACTACACACTTCAACACATAAGTACCCTACTGCCCAAAAAAGGGCATACACCGTCTCCATAGACTTGTCAGACGCTTATTGGCACGTTCCAATTAATCGTCACCTCTCCTCCTACCTAGGGTTCAAGTTACAAAGAAGACTTTACGCCTTCAGAACCACACCATTCGTGCTAAACATAGCCCCAAGGATTTTCACAGAGCTTGCAAACGCAGCCATCCATCAATTACGCCTAAAGGGGATCCAAGTAGTGGCCTACTTGGACGACTGGCTGGTGTGTGCAGCATCCAGGACAGAATGCATGCAAGCCTCTAAGATAGTGATCCAGTTCCTGGAACATCTGGGATTCAAGATCAACATCAAAAAGTCTCGACTATCTCCAGCTCAAAAATTTCAGTGGTTGGGAATCCACTGGAATTTGGAGTCACATCGACTTTCCATTCATGGGAAGAAGAGGAAAGAAATAGCAGGATCTGTCAAAAGACTATTGAAATCCCAACGGATATCAAGACGCGAACAGGAGAGAGTGCTGGGCTCTCTACAGTTTGCTTCGATAACAGATCCAGTGCTAAGAGCACAGCTAAAGGATGCAACAGGAGTCTGGAGAAAATATGCATCAAACGCGCGAAGAGATCTGATGAGACCACTGCCGACTCGACTGCAAACACTTATCAAGCCGTGGTCCAAAGCCAAGCAAATGAAGATATCGATACCTCTTCAACCTCCTCCCCCGTCAGTTACTATCCATACAGATGCTTCAAAGGAAAGCTGGGGAGGCCACTCTCACCAGAAGAGAGTCCAGGAAGCTTGGTCCGATCTTTTCTTGTCATTTCACATCAACTTTCTAAAAGCCATGGCCGTACTTCTAACACTAAAGAAAGTTTCTCCTCGCCACTCGACCCACATAAGACTGGTTCTAGACAGCGAGGTGGTAGTGCGATGCCTGAATCGACAAGGGTCGAGATCGCCTCAAATCAACCAATTAATGTTGGCCATATTCCGTTTGGCGGAAAGAAAGAAATGGCACCTGTCAGCAGTTCACATTCAAGCGGTCCGCAATGTGACAGCAGACGCTCTATCCAGGTTCACACCGATAGAGTCAGAATGATCCCTAGACGCAGGATCATTCTCCTTCATCTGAAGTCAAGTCCTGGAACTGCAGATAGACCTCTTTGCGACGAAAAACAACAAGTAAACACATTGTTATGTGTCCCCGTACGAGGATCCGCTGGCAGAAGCTGAGGACGCTATGTCCCTGGACTGGAACAGATGGTCCAGTATTTATCTGTTCCCTCCGCACAACCTCCTTTTGAAGGTCCTCAACATGAGATCCTTCAAAGGGAAAGCGGCAATAGTGGCCTACAAGTGGCCAAACAGCATTTGGTTCCCTCTGGCATTGGAACTACGACTGAAGTTCATACTGCTACCGGAACCAACCCTGACTCAGCGAGTACAGAAGTCGACTGTCCTCGCTTCATCACAGAAAACCCGGAACCTGCATCTCATGATTTTCTCTCCCTAGCGATGAGAAAAAGCTGCGGGATATCAAGAGACAGTATAGACTTTTTGGAGAAATTTAAGTCCAAATCTACCAGACGACAATATGAGTCATCATGGAAGAAGCGGGTGTCTTTTGTCAAGATGTAGAAACCAAAAGAAATCTTGATAGACTTCTGTTTATTTTCTTCATTCACCTTCATGAGTAAGGTTTAGCAGCCAACACAATATCAACGTGCAAGTCTGCCTTGACAAGACTGATACTATATACCTTTCAGGTCGACCTTTCTAACGACATTTTTAATAAAATTCCGAAGGTCGGTGCTAAGCTTAGACCTTCAGCGCCTTCAAGACCCATTTCATGGGCACTAGATAAGGTTCCTCATTTGCATCAATAATGAATAATAAGGATTGCGCTTTGAAGGATTTAACTCAAAAAGTTATGTTTCTGTTTGCACTCGCTTCGGGGGCTAGAGTTAATGAAATAGTGGCTCTCTTGAGAGAGGAAGGCCACGTTCAGTTCTTGAAAGGGGGAGAACTGAATCTGTTTCCAGACCCAACGTTTCTTGCCAAGAACAAGCTACCCACAAACAGGTGGGGTCCCTAGAGAATCTGCCCTCTGAAGGAAGATGCATCCCTATGTCCTTCTTTTCTTAGATCTAATCAAATTTTACTTCTCATTCTGCGGTCGCTTGCCCTAAAGTTATTTAACACTTACATTTTTAATGAAATAAATTTTCTTCACTGAAAAAATAATATATTTCGTTTTTCGTTTCCCCATTTGGGTTCCTCCACGTTCATTTTCAACATTCTTTAAAAAAAAAAAAAAAAAAAAAAAAAAAAAAAATTTCATAGTTGTAAGATTGTCTCTCACAGCATATTGTACAGGCATGTCTCCGTCATTTACACGTATATTCCTATTTCATATGTCACAACTGAAGCTCTAACTGCATTAAAATAATTTTTTTTTTTCAAATCATTGCTGTCAAAATATTTCTCGATATTATTTTCCAAGTGGAATTTACTTTATTCGATTTAAAATTTCTTATTTTGATTTCTTGTTTGGATTTTTAACAATAATACTTTTCTGATCCCAAATAAATCTGATAAATATACTTCATCTAAGAATACTTTATGTCTTGATTTCACCAGTTTCATCTCAGATGTACCATCTTACAAGTTAAAAGAACAAATTATGCAATGTCCCTTAGTCGAACGGCACATGAATATTGAACTTTCCTTTTTTTCTGGAAAACTCTGTAGAAAATATGTTGTACGTGCGCCTTTGCCATTTTCTTTAACTGTCATTTGCATATGAAAATATCAATGAAATCAATTATTGTTTTTCGCTGAAATACAAACAAGATTTTATACGATATAAATAGAAATTTCTATTTGATGCGAGTCTGCATTTTAATTTCCTGCTTTTTTTAGATCATACATCATGATTACAAGTTCAGTGAGACTCTCCTAGAGTATTCTTCGACTGTCTTCATCTTGAAAATTCATTTGAGACTGAAATCTGTATCTCTATCTTAGGCATTATATATGAAGACATAAAAACCTATCCCTTCATAAAGTAATTTTTCCTTTTTCGAATGGGTGGCCTTGTAAAAAAGCCTTTGCTCAAATTAATCTACCTAAAAATTGGACTAAAAGTTTTTCTCAGGCTTTTCTGGTTATTTCCTACAGCAGATCCAGAAACAGCCTTTGTTATCTTGATTATCTTAGGTGTTTTTTTTTTTAAATTCTTCAACATTCCCAATTGCCTTTTATTCTTAGCAGGCGATAGCTTTGAAATCAATATTGAACCACAAAGTTCACTTTTCCTTCTTTTCCTTCTTTAGTTTGTCTGTAACTTGAAGATTGTCTTCTTACGGTTCTTGCTGGTTTTCCGTCTTCAATAAGAAATGCACTTGCATAATGCAATGATATTTTACTGCCTACATTCAGCTGTCTTTATTTTGCAGTTAGACCAAAATTGTGATGCGTTTATTTAAAAAAAAACGTCATTAGGTATTTGAGGCGAAATACGAAGTTGATATGGTGAAACGAATGTTGATTACTTACTGACCATAATTCATGTTTATATTTATATGGCACTCATCTAATTCATATTGTTACCTCTTCTGTTCAATGCTACAAACGATTTTTTTTTTTCATTATTCTTCTTCATATCTTTCTCCTTATCCTCTCCTTTAACACATCCATAACTAAAAGATGTAATCTATCAACATGTCTATTTTAAACCCATAATTAATCATTAGCGTTCCAATGATCATCAGAAAATAACCCGATTTCAGTTGGAATTTCTTTTTGGAAGTCAATTTTCAAGATTAATATTATCTCTAATTATCATCCATCATTTTTGCATCTTATCTAAGACGTAACTATTGCAAAATTGTTTGTATCTCAAAGAGGATTTTATTATTTTGGGAAAATCTGGAATATCATTGTTTTTTTTTTTTTTTTTAGATATAAATAAAGGTATTGGTACAGCAAATGCATGTATTTGAAAACCCTGCGAAAAGTAGCAATAGTCTGTAACCTATATAGTATAACCGCGAACATTCCGACATAAGTTTGGCTCAGCCAAATTGAACTGGGAGTAAATCCCTCCCGGAATCCACTGACTGGGTAACTTGGCTTAGAGGACAGGAGGATATTTGAAACGAGTCCCATTTCGCTCTGAACTATAAAGAAAATAGAAATACAGGACGTATTTCAATTTGACTCCGATTTTGTAGCAGTTTCTTTGAAATTAAGACGATCGGTTGAGCATCTAAACTGCTTAACATATTTACTACTCAATAAATCAATTCGTTTTTAAAAGATTTTGCTGGCCGATGTGGTAACGTCCCTGACTGGTGAACGTCAGAATGGGGTACAAGTCCCGCTCAAACTTGTTATTTATTTTGGTCGCTGCAACCTCACTATCCTTGTGAGGTCATGGATGGAGGGTTATTAGCACCCATTGCCGGCCCTCCTTGGTCCTTGCTTGAGTGGAGAGGGGGCTTGGGCTTGGAACATATTCTATATATGCTCAATCCTTATGGCATTGTCCTGTTCGAAAGGGCAATGTCACTGTCCCTTGCCTTCGCAATTGATGATATACTCATCATGTTGATCATAACTATAAGATTACGAATAATATTTGACCAGAATTTATAAAATAAACTCAAACATTACGATGAAAATCTCTCTGTGTGCTTTTGAATAAACCCCTTTACATAAATACATTTCAACCTTGTAATTACATTCTGCATATAATATCTTTATCAATTACTTTTTATCATATCTGTCAATACCTATAACAATATGCCTTTATCATGTTAGTAATCTTGACATATGTAAAAGCAATATTCTTGATATAAATGTTCATTTACAGTCTATGTAAGAACCCTTATCAATTAATTTTTATCATATCTGGCAATACCTATAACAATATGCCTTTATCATGTTAGTAATCCTAACATATGTAAAAGCAATATTCTTGACATAAATGTTCATTTACAGTCTATGGAAGAATCTTTTACACCTCAAAATTACACTGGTGGTTGGTATCTTATTATTAAAATAAAATCAAGCGAGGATTCATAGATATCTAATTATTTTCCAGTAACTAAAGTAAATTTCGCATCGAGTGATGTACATATTGACATGTCAACCAGATGAATTAAATTGAGATTTTCCATCTGGTCAACGATTTCAATAATATTAATTTTTGATAAATCAGTAGAACTGATAATAATAATAATAATAATAATAATAATAATAATAATAATAATAATAATAATAATAATAATAATAATAATAATAATCATTATTATTATTATTATTATTATTATTATTATTATTATTATTATTATTATTATTATTATTATTATTCTTAATAATAATATTATTATTATTATTATTATCATTACTATTATTATGATTATGTGAAGTCCACGAATTAATAAAGTCTTAGGTAACTCATTGATAAATAATGCATTTCACTCTACTTATCATTATTATTAGGATCAGAATAAGTAAGAGAACTTTTGGGGTATAAGAAATACACGAAATTCAGGTCAATATGCGTCATTTAGTGTATACTGATATCAAAGACGTAAATTGAAATTCATTATTAATGGGATTTCCAACCGAAAATTCGTTCATGAAGATGCTTTGAAGTCTTTTATCGTGTCACCAAAATTCAAACCAGTATCTTAATTATTGAATTATCCATCTATGTACTTTCTTATTTGCTTGTTTACTTCATTTAACAGTTTATTTACCGATATAATTTTTGTTACATGTGTATATACATTGTTTTATTAGTGTGTTTGTTTGTTTGTTTTTTTACCTGTTTAATTGCTTATTTATTTGCTGTTCTTTTATGTTTAATTTCTTGATTAATTATTCTTTTTTTAATTTATTTATTTTCAAATCCTAGTCTTCCACTGTTTTTAAAATTCGATAAAAACTAAACTGTATTTTGTAAATAACTCACAAGAAGCAAGCAGCAGGCCGGCGGCAAAAAATATCCAAAGCTACGTGATACGTCGATGACTGTCACATTATCAAACAACTTTCAGTACTCTACGTTTAAAAATGTGGCCAGGAAGCTGTTCACTAACAAATGCGCACACACACGCACGAGCACGCAAATAGGTGTGAAAACATAACCTCCTTCCAACTTGGTTGGCGGAGATAATTAAACAAAAGTATCCGATTCCTTGTTTAATGAAACTTCGGTAAAACCATGATCGTGCATGAGCAAGCAATACACGATACATAGAATGACATTATGATGTTGATCAAAGCATACTCAGGATTTCCAGGATGGCTGGAGACATAATACTATCTGAGGAGAATGTGTCAGGTGGGAGAACCTCGTCTCATAACAACGCTTTGACGATGCAAATTCGACCTCTTCGCGGGATTTATGATTGAGACGCATACATTATTAAGTATGCATGCGGTGTATGATCTGTGTCGAAGGATTATGGGAGGTGGTAAACACATTCATTTATCTTCTTAAACACTAATGCAGAGATCATAGTGTATTTCAACATGGAAATGATAACTCTTGTATACATAACATGACCAATCAGAGATTTTTGCTCCACGAAAGGATGACTTTGACATAAAATAATTCCAAATCCAGATTTGGAGCCGTATAATCTCCAAAAGTTAATGGTTCGTCCATGGCCTAAGAATTATCTGTGGTGGAAATTTCGTCAAAATCCGTTAATTCGTTTTGACGTAATCTTTAAAATTGTGAAACATGTAACTCCGGATCCAGAATCCGGATCCGGATCATCTCCAAAATTTAATAGGGTCGTCCAAGACCCAAGATCTAGCAGTGGTGAAATTTTTGTCAAAATCAGTTGAGTAGTTTTCACGCAATCCTGTCCACAGACACACAGACAAATCCTGTCCACAGACACACAGACAAATCCTGTCCACAGACACACAGATGAATAAATAAATGAAAAACAAATTAACCAACCCGAAAACATAACCTCCTGCCAACTTCGTAGTCGGAGGTTTTAATGCACACTTCCGTATGTGTACTTAGAGACAGACAAGTTTTGTTAAGTTTCAAGTTAGTAAACATCTATAGTGAGATAACTGAAAACTTGACCACGTCTATCAAACGGTCGGAGAGAAGGAATTATTAGGTAACAGTATGGATAAGTAGGTAGTTTTAATGATAATATCAAATTATGTATATACAAAATGTCCCAAAAATGACACTGATTTGGAAAATAGATTTTTGGTTCAACCTTTTAATTTTCCAACTAAAAATCACGAATTACATCAACCGTTCAGTTATGGTTTTGGCAGTAATATCAATTCGATGATAATAGCTTTCATGTTCATATTTTGTGAACTTTTTGACAGCGGATAAAAACGGTAAATATGGATGATTATAGGCGGATAATAGCCTACATTTACGCAAATATAAACACATTCAAACAAACATTTAAACAGTTAACCGTGCATGCATGTGTTTAGTGATTCATATTCCAACAGTGAAATACGACCTTTGTTTCCTAACAAAACACCAGTATCTTTTGAAGTGAAACTGGACTATTCTAACTATGATATGTGAGGTACTGTTGGCTCTAAGGGGATGATTGAAGGGTCCTTGTTTAAAGCTCTTAGTATGTTTAGACAACCTTTTCAAAACATTATAATTTGGGACCTTTCGCTATAACTACAACTAACTTTTCACACCATTGTCAAATTTTGGAAGCTTTGCTGCAAATCATCATAGGCAGAAAGACTAAAAAGCAAAAACTGATTTTTGATTTGTGTATGAATAATTGTTTTCATGTTTAATGGCTTAAAGGACACTCATGAATGACAGAAGCAAGGGACAGTGACATTGCCTTATCTAGTAGGGACAATGCCTTAGAGACTGACCATAGATACATATGATCAGCACCCAAGCCTCCTCTCCACCGAAGCTAGTTCCAGGGAGGACCAGACACTGGCTGCTGAAGACTCACCAGGTAGACCTACAGGCTCCCCCAAACACCCCATCCCTCGCTCACAAGGATCATGAGGTTGTAGAGACTAAATAAACTATAAAGTTTGAGCGTGGATTGAATCCCAGTCTGGCAGAATACCAGGCAGGGACTTTACCAATAGGCCACCGCAATCGTGTATAGGTAACAGTTTGCATATATGACTTAATACATGTAAGGTATATAGAAACAGTCAAATCTTAATTAGCCTTAAAACATAATAAAACATAAAAACAAAATAAAAGTTTCAATAAGATAAAGAAATAAATATGATTTCATACCACTTTCTCGATACATGCTCAGTATTTGAAGATCATTCAGCACACGGTTACATATCATCAAAATCACTATGACTCATTGTCTACCATTTACTTGGACATACTTGTCTATCTAAATCTCAAATACTGTTATTTCTCATTGTCTGAGAGAAATTGGATAAAACTAATTTATAGGAAGTATACTTCTTATTCCGTATTCCACACATCATTCTGTTCAAACTTCAATAGTTCTTTTTATGAAAAATCAAAATCATAAAAGAAGCATAGTGGTGACAAAAGTGTATTGACAGGCCAATTTTCATTGGGTATAAACAAAGACCTAAAGGCCCGGTCACACCGCCCGAACGTTGCTGGAGCGTTCCTTGAACGGTAGGGAGGTGGACCGAACCGTCGAAAATTTAATTTAACGTTTTTACGTTCGGTCTTTATTAGGGTGCTGAACGTAGCAAATCCTCGCATATTTCCTGAGTTTTCTTACACCTCTACTATGGAAGTTGCTAATTTATGCAATAAGGGTATTGGTATACAGGATGTTGAAAAGCGTAGCGGAGTGCTATTACAGTCACCAACCTGTAAAATATAATAACAAAGTAGGGTAAAAATTACGATCGCTGTATCTTAATTAAAATTACGGGTTTTTAACAGTTTACTAAAAAATAAAAGAAAATAAAAAAAAAAGCGACTGAAACTTTTCGACATCCTGTATACCAATACCCTTTTTGGGCTCAGGCCATGTCGTCCTGATGGAAGTTCCTATAAGGTAGCTTTCTAGGGTATGTTTGACTACAGTGATATTCCCAGAGAATTTTACCTTAAGGTATCCAGAATTTTAACTCCTGGAGGGAATATCCCTAAATAATCTCACAGGGATATCGCATAATATCAGAGGACGTATTCTTGACACGTCACATAGCTATCTTCGCCCCGAACAGTATTAATGCTTCGAGGGGGATATAGTGACAAGAATCTGAAACGAGAATGAAAAGAGAAGCGCTCATAAGGCATCTCTCCTATCCCATTTCCAGTGTGTATCTGATGAAGGCGGTAGCGCTCTCTTTATTCCTTTTCGTGTAGCTCTACTACTCGGTGTTTTCCCTTGTGTTCTCTCGTTATTTTGGATTTAATTCAACTTTTTTATGATTTCTCCGTCCTCTTCTGCCTCTGGAAAGTTGAGTATTATCTTTACTATGTATAAATGTAAGCTCTTGT
Source organism: Palaemon carinicauda (assembly GCF_036898095.1). Classification (NCBI taxonomy): domain Eukaryota; kingdom Metazoa; phylum Arthropoda; class Malacostraca; order Decapoda; family Palaemonidae; genus Palaemon; species Palaemon carinicauda. Next base: position 66,854,052 of record NC_090739.1, read on the forward strand.
CGTTTTGAATTAAATCAATAGTGATTTTAACGTAAACAAGAGCTGTGGCCTACCGGAGTCATCCTGGATGCCATCGCTCGCTCTTATGGGTTAGTTAGTTAGCTAGCGCGACGTTCCCGGTTTGTTACGCTTTAATAATTTAGCTATTTAGCTACTCTAGAAATGCTTGTATTGTTCGGTCAGTTTTAGCTCGGTGATTTCGACACGGGTCAAGGTACCGATCTTGCCCTTCGCGAGGCTTCGTAGCCTAGACGTCTGGCACTAGTACTTTCATGCATGGTATAAGCTTTTCCGAGTGTTATATTATTGAAGCTATAGGCAAATATTTTATACATGTAAGATATTGTTGAATGTTTTTTTCCAATATTGTATACGAGAGAGTTTCGGTGATTTAGGTAATCGATTCTCACCTTACCTAGCTAGTATTCTAGGTACAGTAGTATATTTTCGCACATCCCTGATTGTTCTTTTCTCCTCCGGAGGCCAAGTTCAATCCCTCTCTCCCTCTGAAAGCCCTTGGCTTAATCCTAGTGGTTCTACCTGTATATTAATCCAGGTATTACTATTCTAGGATATATCTGCCCTGTCCTGATAACCAGAGTGACTGGTTTTTGGGTTTGGGCAGAACTTCAGAATTTTCAGTCTGTAGTCTGCTTCTTCCTAGCATGGAGAATGAGTCTCCTTTTCTAGGTTAGGGGCAGACACCGGAAGATTTGCTTCCCTAGTCCATGTCGAAAGGATTCTAATGATTCCTTCCTTTATTGGGCTAGCAGACTGTCCTGTTTTGTTTTTTCTCGGGCTAGAAAATGAGTTTCTCAGTGCCCGGCGAAATAACTTCACCTAACTTTGTTCTGGTTGGGAGGAGGAGAGCAAGCATTACCAGTCTTCCTCCCTAATAGACAACTCTTGGTTAAGATGAGCTTCCCTAACTGCCGAGTGTGTCTCTTACTAGAACGAAGTCTATAGGACCCTTATCCCTTCCCCACCTCTCTTTCTTTTATTTTCTTTTAGCCGCAGTCCTACTTCCGTACATAGTGTAGGTTAGGATGGAGGACCGGCTCAGCTCTCTGGTGGCTGGCATTACGTGTCGGCCGGCAGAGACCCTTTGTTCTTTGCAGAGTGAACCCCAGACCTCCCTTGGTCTCTCTTCCATGTCCATCGGTAGAGCCCGGCAGGCTGTGGATTATTTGGAAGCCTGAATGCTACATTCTCCCCTTCCATAAGTTCACTCTTTCTGTATGGAAGGTCGTATGGCATGCCGCCTTATAACCTTTCATCTATACTGTTTCTCTGACTATTGTGTTGCACCCCTATCCCGGCTGCCGGCTTGACAGCCGACAGCCGGGCAGGTAGAAGTTTTCTGGTTCTTGGCTACTGCCGGCCGGCATGGGTTTTATTACCTTTGCCGGCTGGCAGTGGAATCACAGCCCGAATCTGCTGGCCATTACGATTAGCGGCCGGCAGCCGGGTATTAGTGTTTTCAGCCGTCGGCTGGCAATGATTACCGGCCGGCACACAGTCGCGAATCAGTGGGCTGCCGCCTATTAGTTAAAGATAGTACATCTTTGATCTATTAAGGGGTATATGCCGGTCAGCACGTGCTGGCGTACGCCGGTACATACCGGCACGTGCTGGCTGGCACAACAGCATGCGATGTACAGTAGTTGTTATATTCGTAGTGTAGTACACACTGCATTAGTAGAAACTGCTGTACAGAGTTTGTGATAACACTAAAGTTCTTCATTATACTTAATGTTATCTTGTACAGCCTTTTGTTGAGACCGCACATTATATAGAAAGTGAGTTCTTTCTGTATTCTTTCGATCCCGTATACTAATACTACACATTAAATTTCCGTTTAGGAAATTACATAAGGTATTCTAGTATAGAATTAACCTTAGTTTTAATATCTTGGGAGGTTACGGCAATTGACTGGACAGGAAATACAAGTATGTGTCTTTCCTTCTTTCTTTTATAGCTTTTCTATATAAGCTAAATGTCTCAATTTAAGTGAAAGCCTTCACTTGATACTCATGGATTTTTCTTCTCTTTACAGGAGGACCATCCGAAGTGCGGGAGTGTGTTCTGTAATGTCCGCAGTAAGAACTTCTGTGGACATCAATATTGCAGGAGGCACGCAGCATGCGCAGCCTCCAGAGGTGATCTCCGCTATTGGGACTCTCAGGTTTGTACAGTTTGTTCTAACCTGATTACCGAGGCTTTTGACGACCCTAAGTCAAGGGAGTCAAGGGATGCTGCCAGGGAAACGTTATGATCCAGGGTGAGGGGCTTTCAGAAAAACACCTCAGGTCCCTACCTTCCAAATGAGAAGATGAGGGCCTACCTTTTCCCTAAAGCATCGGCTGATGCAATCATCCCCCAGCCTCAGGTGGAGATACCAACTGCACAGAATCCGGTAGATTCTGAAGTCTCAGCCGCCCTTCAAGACATCCAATTGGACGATAGGATGTCGGAGGTGTTGGATTCTACTGAGAAGGACCTTCTAGGAGAAGGTCATGAGGAGGAGCTGTTCCAGGCTCCTCAAGTAGAAGAGCAAGAAATCGACGAAGTGTCGGTTACATCGGTTCCGGACCCAGAACCTATTCCGTCTACATCGTCTGCTATCCCAGATGAACTGGGAAGGACTCTTTCTTCCATCGTTGAGATGATCCAACAAATTCAAAGGAAGAATGATGAGAAGGAAGCTGCAATGAAACTGGAGTTACGTAGACTTGCAGCATCACGTGGGCCCCAGAAGCGGCTCAGCGTGAAGGATCTTCCTTTGTGCTCGGATACCAATCCTTGGAGGTATGCCGAACACATGCCAATGACAACCGGGAAGATCGTGTTCTCAGAAAAGTTGAGAGCAATTCCCCTGGAAGAAGTGGAATTTTGGCCCAACAATCATTCTTATCCGGACTGCTATGTCCGTCTTAGGAAGGAGCCAGCCTTAAAGGAGGAAACGGAGCCGAAGGAGGTCATAGTTTTTTACCACAGTAAAGCTCAGACGTTACTAGCGAGCTCGATGAAAGAGAGGGGCTTCACTAACTCAAAGGTGCCCGCCTTGAGTAAGAAGCTTCCCTCCTTTGTGGTCTCTCCTACCAGAGCCTTTCCCTTCTTGGAAAAGGGATATAAGGCAGCCTTAAAGGCGGTGGAGGCAGGGAAACCATGCCCCTCCTTGGAGGAGTGCAAGCCGTTATCTCTGACCTTGCTCTTGGACCAAGAAGACTGGAAGGACGCACACCTTACCTTCTCAGTCGGGAAGCTGGAAGCTGATATTGCTGAGCGCCAGTTCGGTGAGGCACTTTCAATACTGTCGGAGGTTCTCTTGCGTAGAGAGCAAGAGACAAAGGAAAGACTTGCGGCATTGATGTCGTTGCAAACGACACTAGAAACGATGACAAGTGTCCCCAAAAAGTGGGGCTTAGATCTTAAGAGAAAGTCTTCTCCGGATGAGAGTCCCCAACCCAAGAGGAAGACAAAAAAGCTTGGGGCCATCCTCTTGGCCGGCTAAACCCTACCGACAGCAACATCAACAACAACTTCCTGTGACCACGGTGCCTCAAATAGTGGCACAACCTCCAACCACGTGCCAGCTGGTACCTCAACAAGTGGCGACCCAGTCGCCAGTTTTTACCCAGCCTTCGAAAGGCAGACTTCTTCCTTTCGTTCGAGAGCTAGAGGAACAGCCAGAGGTTCTCCTAGACGCCCTTCAAGAGGAAGGGGACACAATGGAGGTCGCAGTCAAGGAGGCAAGGCCTCATGTCCACAGCAGCAGAAGTAAGATACTTCCAGTAGGAGGGAGACTACAGCTATTTAGGGATCACTGGACCTTCGATCCCTGTGCCCACAGCCTGATTAAAAATGGACTAGGTTGGAGCTGGAGCAGTTCTCCACCTCAATTTCCTCAATTCTTCCAACACTCATCCCCCGTTCTGGAAAAATATGTCCGAGAACTCTTAGACAAAAGAGTAATCCGGAAAGCTAAGTCCATAAAATTCCAAGGAAGGCTGTTTTGTGTTCCAAGAAGGACTCAGAAAAACTCAGAGTCATTCTAGACTTGTCGCCCCTCAACAAGTTCATAGTGAACTACAAGTTCAGAATGCTCACGCTTCAGCACATAAGGACCCTACTTCCCAGGAGGGCATATGCTGTCGCTATAGTCTTGTCTGACGCTTATTGGTATATTCCACTTAATCGTCACCTCTCCTCCTACCTAGGCTTCGAGTTACAAAGAAAACTTCACGCCTTCAGAGCCATGCCTTTCAGGCTAAACATAGCCCCAAGGATTTTCACGAAGCTCCCGAACGCAGCCGTCCATCAATTACGCCTAAGGGGGTCCAAGTAGTAGCCTACTTGGACGACTGGCTGGTGTGGACAGCATCCAGGACAGAATGCATGCAAGCTTCTAAAATAGTGATCCAGATCCTGAAACATCTGGGATTCAGGATCAACATCAAAAAGTCTCGACTTTCTCCAGCTCAAAAAATTTCAGTGGTTGGGAATCCTCTGGAATTTGGAGTCACATCGGCTTTCCATTCCTAGTAAGAAGAGGAAAGAAATAGCAGGATCTGTCAAGAGACTATTGAAATCCAAACGGATATCAAGACGCGAACAGGAGAGAGTGCTGGGCTCTCTATAGTTTGCTTCGATAACAGATCCAGTGCTAAGAGGTTTACACCTAAAGAGTCAGAATGGTCCCTTGACGCAGGATTGTTCTCCTTCATCTCGAGTCAAGTCCCAGAGCTGCAGATAGACCTCTTTGCGACGAAAGACAACAAGAAAATAGATCATTACGTGTCCCCTTATGAGGATCCGTTAGCGGAGGCAGTGGACGATATGTCCATGGACTGGAACAGATGGTCCAGTATCTATCTGTTCCCTCTGCACAACCTCCTTTTGAAGGTCCTCGATAAGCTGAGATCCTTCAAAGGGAAAGCAGCAATAGTGGCCCACAAGTGGCCAAATAGCGTGTGGTTCCCTCTGGCATTGGAACTACGACTATAATTTGTACCGCTACCGGATCCATCCGTCTCAGCGAGTACAGAAGTCGACTGTCTTCGCTCCATCACAGAAAACACGGAACCTATATCTCATGATTTTCTCTCCTTAACGATGAGAAAAAGATTCGGTGTTTAAAAGTCAATTTAGACTTTTGGAGAAAACCAGAAGACATTATGAGGCTTCAGGGATGGAATAGCTATCCTTTCTCAAGACGAAAAAACCGAAAGAAATCCCGACAGATTCCTATTTATCATTCTTCACTCACCTTCATGAGCAAGGTTTAGCAGCCAACACAATTCTAACGACGTTCTTAATGAACTAGCCCTTCAGCGCTTCCAAAGACCCTTTGCATGCCCATTAGATATGATTCCTCATTGTGTATAAATAATGGACGATGAGGAATGTGCTTAGAAGGTTTTGATTTTAGGTCATATTTCTGTTTGTTCTCGCTTTAGGGGCCATAGTTATAAAATAGTGGCTCTCTCTAGAGAGGAAGGCCACGTACAGTTCTTGGAGGGAGAACTGAATCTATTTTCAGAAGAGAAACCCTGGGTTCAAAGTTATCTATAACTAAGGGCGAAATTCACCCGTGTTATTCGCAGAACGGATCCAGACAGTACACCCGTTAGTCATGATCCGAGGAGAGTTGCCTCTTCCATAAAATTTCCTTAATTATATGGACTTTGAACATCCTTGTTTGCACACCGGCTGGTAGTCATCCAAGGCGTTCTTTATGCACTATGCGAAGCAAGTGGAGCAACTTATGAGATCGGTGGTAGCAGCAGGTAGAATTATTTAACCTTCTGTTTTAAGTCTGCGAGGAACAGTGTAATTAATTTGGGACGATTAATTAAGAGGGTGCGCGGGTAGTCACTGTATGTTACTACACGCTGAACGATAGGTCACGAAAGTGTCCTTACGAACTGTTCCATTGACGTTGCTGAACTATAGCATAATACGGACACTTGTGCCAAGCGTTTTTTACGCTAGTGTATGTAAACAGTATACAGACTATATCATTATTATTAATAATCCAATTAAAGTGGCAAATCTGTTTCCTAGTAGAGAAAACATTATTTTCTGTTAACTGTTTTTCTTTATGCTTTTACGCATATCAACCACATTTTATAAATTTTATAAATGTTGATCTGATATGTATGTTTATCAAATTTTAATAAACTAGTTCATAGTGAACCCTGCGTCTTTTTCGCCCACACTCATTTTATTAGAAATGTACTGAGCATTAAGATTAAAATATGGATATTTTTATCATGGTATGTCTTTCGAGACTGTTCCCTGATTCAAGCAAAAGTCCACTCACTTTAACCCTTCCTTGGAAGGGTTGAAGTGGTACCCTAACGGGTTGGTGGCAAAGAGGCAAAATTTGTTTCTATGCGGATACAACCATTAGCCAATAGTTTATAAGAGCAGTCGCATTGGGGAAGGTGTCACAAATTCATTCTGACATTGGTGACTCTTATACAAACTTTGCTTTATATTGTATAGGGCGAGACCACTATACAAGCTTGTCATTTTGTCATCCATAATTTTTATGTACTCCTCGAGACTTTTTCCAGAGTCTAGTACGACTCTTCCCTGTAGGGGGCAGGAAGCACAAACATAGTTCATGCTTAAATGAAATGATGTATGACGGTAACATCATAGGTGTCTAGGTCTAGACGACCCAGGAAAATACTTTCTTGAGAGTACGGCACTGATTGAGAATCCACAGGTACAGTAATGCTCTGGTAAACTTCCATCAGGAAGACATGGCCTAAGCCCAAAAAACGGATTTTGAGCGAAGCGAAAAATCTATTTTTGGGTGAGGTAGCCATGTCGTCCTGATGGACCCGCCCTTCCTTTTATTGTAAAGGGGCCTGTTGACCCCTCCCAATAGTACAGTATCTGTAACACCTCGTATCTCGTATATCTCTACAAGGAATAAAGAGGGCGCTACCGCCTTCATCAGATACACACTGGAAACGGGATAGGAGAGATGCCTTATGAGCGGCTCTCTTTTCATTCTCGTTTCGGATTCTTGTCACTATATCCTCCTCGAAACGTTAATACTGTTCAGGGCGAAGATAGCTATGTGACATATCAAGAATACGTCCTCTGATCTTATGCAATATCCCTGTGAGATTATTTAGGGATATTCGCTCCAGGAGTTAGAATTCTGGATACCTCAAGGTAATATTCTCTGGGAATATCACTATAGTCAAAAATACCCTAGAAAGCTACCTTATAGGAACTTCCATCAGGACGACATGGCCTGAGCCCAAAAATAGATTTTTCGCGAAGAAAACTCAGGAAATATGCGAGGATTTGCTACGTTCAGCAGCCTAATAAAGACCGAACGTAAAAACGTTAAATTAAATTTTCGAGGGTTTGGTCCACCTCCCTACCGTTCAAGGAACGCTCCAGCAACGTTCGGGCGGTGTTACCGGGCCTTTAGATATTGCAGTTTTGACTACAGCATTTGTATTTGAACCAACGTCCCAACCACGAGACAATTTAGAATAGATATTCAGTGAAGGACAGTATAGGACAGTAACCTTCTTTTGTAAGAATCAAATATACTACTATCTTTATAATATTCATTGGTGATACTATTACTCTTGGCATTCTATCTGATAACCTTCATAGTGTCCTTTAGGAAATGGAAATTCTCACTCTTACTACTTAACTGCATATTATGCGAAATAGAGGAACCAGCACTGGGATTACTACAAAAAATTTATTTCTTATGAAGTCTTTCCTTGGGTATATAAGATTGTGTGCATATTTTTTGTAGGATTTCAACAAGGTTTATAGTGTGTTTTATGTCTTTAAAATATATTTTTGAAAATATTCTGTGAATGTCAGTGAGTGACTAAATAACACTGAAATGAAATCAACGACTTTCTCCTCTCTAAAAGCTATTTGTCACTTGTTATGAGTCAATGATGCAATGATTACAATAGACCTCGAGGAAAAGGTTATTTTTAACAGTTCCACTGTCCCACTGAGTGATGGATTTCTTGTACCATTAAAAAATATACCAGCCAAAAATAGTGTTTCTTAGATAGTCAATAGTTTTGTGTTGTTCTGAATGGTAATAGTAATAGTAATAAACCGCTTACGTTTATATTTGCATCAGTACATATATTGATATTAATACATGTAAACATATATGAACATAAATGTGCAAATACTTCTACTGACATAGTAAATATATATATATATATATATATATATATATATATATATATATATATATATATATATATATATATATATATATATATATATATATATACATATATATATATATATATATATATATATATATATATATATATATATATACTATATATATGTATATATATATATACGTATAAATAAATTTATATATATATATATATATATATGTAATATATATATATATATATATATATATATATATATATATATATATATATATATATATATGTATATATGTGTGTGTATATATATACATGTGTGCGTGTGCAAGTATATATATATATATATATATATATATATATATATATATATATATATATATATATATATATATATATATATATATATAAATATATATATATATATATGATTTAGAAACATATATATATATAATTTAGATTCAGTTGCGTCCAGACAGTATTATATTCTTTTGTGCTCAGAAACTTTGGTTTCTAATATGAGGCACTCATCTGAGCTTCTTATAACTGGTTTTAAAAAGCCAATAATGCTGAAACGTGATGCCATCCCTAGGGCCAGGGGAATGGGTGTGTATATTAGGACCGAGTACCCTGCTTCTCATAAGTCCTGCTATCAATGTGGATGTCATGAGATTCAGGTAATAAAAGTTTGTGGCAGGAATAACAACTTTTATTTGTGTTCCATCTACCGGAATCCAGACATGGATGATTCTATCTTCGATTGTCTTCTTACCATTATGGCTAAGATACAAGAAGATGATAGAAAGGCTTCTTTTGTCTTTGTTGGTGATTTTAATGCTCACCATAGGGAGTGGTTAAGTTCTATCTCTCCTACCGATCGCAATGGCTTAAGAGCTTTAGACTTTGCTTCTGAATCAGGCTGTGAGCAAATCATAAATGAAGCTACTCACAGGTCTGGTAATTGCTTGGACCTCGTATAAACAAACTCCCCTGGCGGGACATCTGATCATGCCTTGATTTCATCAGTAGTGAAGCCTAAGCAGCCTGTCCCTGATATATCATACTCTTGTAAAATTTATATGAAATCCCAAACAGACTGGAATGGGATTTTGCATGACCTTTTGTGCTTGAATTGGTCCCTTTGAATGAGAATCTAGTCAACATAATTTATAGGCGTATCCCTTCTCGTGTGTTAAGGTACCGAGTGAAGGACAAACCGTGGTTCAATGATGATTGTAGACATACTTATTTGGAGAAGCAGGAGGCCTATCATCTTTGGAAGGGTAATATATCAGATTTGACCCGGAACAACTATGCTCAGCTTCGAGCTTTTGCTCAGAGAGTTTATGCCTCAACTGAAAAGGAGTACAATTTAACCATAAAAGAAACCCTTTCTGGTACAACTCAGGAACACAAATGGTGGTCTACCCTTAAATCTGCACTCTTTGGTGTAGATGCAACTGTCCAAAGGAAAAGGCAACCCTGTTGGCTGATGGTTTTGACAGTAAACAGAGTAATGAAAAACTTGAACTTCCTTATTCCTGTTTTCCTGAGGCTAAACTAACTAGTTTAGCTTTTCGATCTCGTGAAATTAAAGCTCTGTTGATGGACCTTGGTGCTTAAGGAGGTGTAGACCCAAATGGCATTTTTCCTTTGTTTTTTATAAAGACAGCAGATTTCTTAGCTCCAAATTCATTTGTTATTTTGCGCAAGTTAGCAAGAAGATGAGCTTTTAGCACTTGTTGGAGAATTGGTAATGTTACTCGTCTATGTAAATGTGTTTGTGGTAGCTCAAGTCCCACTGATTACCGCCCAATTTCCATAACTCCCATATTATCTAAAGTTTTTGAACGTCTTCTGGCAAAACGTCTTAATAGGTTTGCTGAAGGTAATCATCTATTCCCTAGTTTGCAATTTGGTTTTCGTAAAGGCCTTGGAGCATGTGATGCCCTTCTTACAATCTCCAATGCTGTACAGAAATCCCTAGATTGTGGTCAGGAAGTTCGTATGATTGGCCTTGATTTTAGTGCTGCCTTTGACCGTGTTAATCACGAGGCCCTTGTTTTCAAACTGAAACAGTTGGGAGTGGGTGGGTCGTTTCTTAGCATTATTATTGATTTTTCAAGTAATAGATCTCAAAGAGTTATTGTTGATGGGCACCATAGTGAGTATAGGAATGTGATATCCGATGTTCCACAGGGTAGTGTTCTTGGCCTATTACTTTTCATACTATATACACATGACATGTGGTTTGGACCAGAAAACAAGCTTTTTGCATATGCAGGTGATGCTACTCTCTTTGCTTCAATTCCATCCCGTGAATGTAGATCTGGGGTTGGTGAATCCCTTAATAGAGATTTAGCTAAAATTAGTACATGGTGCAAATTATGGAGTATGAAGTTGAATCCTAACAAAACTCAAAGTATGATTGTAAGTAGGTCAAGGATGGTGGCTCCTCAACATCCGGATCTCAGTATTGATAATGTTTCTTTAAATTTGTATGACTCTTTTAAAATTTTAGGTGTGATTCTCGACAGCAAATTTACTTTTTAGAAACACAATAGATCTGTGTCTTCTTCAATTGCACAAAAAATTGGCTTATTGAGAAAGGCTTTTAAGATTTTTGGTGATCAATCTATCCTGAAGAAGTTTTAATTCTTTCATTCAACCTTGTTTTGAGTACTATTCTCCTGTCTGGCGTTCAGCTGCTGACTCTCATCTTAATTTGTTGGACAGAAACTTACGGTCTGTTAAATTTCTTATTCCTGATCTAGATATTAATCTTTCGCACCGTCGTTCAATTAGTTCATTATGGTTGCATAAGATTTTTCATAACTCTGACCATCCCTTACATTCAGATCTCCTTGGACAATTCTATCCTGTTCGTAATACTAGGCAAGCAGTTAATTCTAGTAGCCAGGCCTTCTCCATCATGAGGCTCAATACTACACAGTATTCTAGAAGTTTTATTTCAGCTGTGACCAAGTTGTGGAATGATCTTCCTAATCGGGTAGTTGAATCAGTAGAACTTCAAAAGGTTAAAGTTGGAGCAAATGTTTTTATGTTGACCAGGCTGACATGAGTCTTTTTATAGTTTATATATAACATATCTGTTTTTGACGTTGTTAAAAGTTTATATAGGACAGATCTGTTTTGACGTTTTTACTGCTTTAGAATAATTTATTGTTAACTTGTTTTCATCATTTATTTATTTCTTTATTTCATTTCCTCACTGGGCTGTTTTTCCCTATTGGAGCCCTTGGGTTTATAGCATCTTGCTTTTCCAACTATGGTTTTAGCTTGGCTAGTAATGATAATAATAATAATAATATATAAAGTATATATAAACATATATACATTTATGTATAATGTCTATGTATGTATATATATATATATATATATATATATATATATATATATATATATATATATATATATATATATATATGTGTGTGTGTGTATATATATATATATATATATATATATATATATATATATATATATATATATATATATATATATATATATATATATATATATATATATAAGGTTTATTTTTATAGATGATTCATCCTCTGGAACGCCCTTATTAACAAGCACAAATTCGCAGGTGGATGACGTAACACAGTCAGGCGTTGGCGAAGACAAAGAAATGTGACTTTTTTATTTTTCATTACTCGATTTGTCTAAGTTGATTACGCTGATTATAAGAACATCAAATTACACCATGGTTATGTACCTCCTGACATAAAACTATTACTCCTTAAATGATTTGAATCTCTAATGAATAATGATATTCTCGATTCAAGGAAATTCGTTTTGGCAGTGCTGTCCCAAATTAGTCTAACAACCCTAACTATGCTGATGATTGTTATCTTGGTCACTTGCAAAGGGAAATGACTTACCATCCATGTGTTCTGATGAAGAAAGAAAATACTAACTACTTTGATATGTAAACACGGGTTGCTTCCGATAGTATATGAAAAATTCACACGCTTTTCTGATAAAAAAAAAATCATTCCCAATAAGGAAACGACCGTTGGACAAGTAACCAACTATCAATTTTTTAGCCTTGTCCTTCCTACCACTCTTTTTTGACTCGCGTAATCTTCAAACAATTGACTATATTAGTTTCGACAAGGTACCTCTGATGCCATCTATTGGCGGTAAAGTAAAACTCGTTTTGGTGTAAGGGAGGGAGTTAGAGAAGTCTGCGGTGTATGCATTTCGGAATGTAACAATATTTTTAAAATACGTAGTTCTTTATAACAAATGCCATAACATGAAATATATTAATTGTATTTTGGTTTCATAAAAAGGTAATGGAAAATTAGATAAAATAACTGTAATTACTTGATTGTGTCACTAATTTGAGTACATTTGGCATATATGGCGACCCCTGACCCCCCAATGTAATTGAACTAACAATTGTTTGCTGATGAAATATATCTGTGACATTCATTGAGAAATTTATAATTGCCTAAGAATTAGGATGTGGCCAGACAAGAAGGAACATCAAGTTCACGTGCGTCAGTTTTATAGGAATTTTGTGCTCAAATAGAAACAGAAATCAAGTAAGGAAAAATATAATGAGTGGATGATGGGGATAATTAGCAATTTAGAACTCTCTGTAAAGGCCATCTATTGGCCATGAAAATAAGTAATGTGTGAAGCTCTTTAATCCTTGCATTCCAGAACCTTCCATGCCGTCATCTTGGTTTGAAAATAGCTAAAAATAACCTACTTAATTTGAACTTGATATAATTTTTACCTGCCATACATATTTATACATAAGTATCAATTTATCACCCTTTTCCAATTGGACAGAATCATTCACAGGAATGGAACTAGGGACGTGTACTTCCATCTTTTGACAAAAAGTTGAAACACTCGGATTTTATTCAAATTTTGAGAAGTGTTTGATTACTAAAACATATTTTCATGAGAGTTTTTTTTTTCAATTAATTTTTAAAAATTCATAATTCTAATAATACTATTTTTTTTTTTTTTGGACTTTGAGATATGGCAATTATCTGAAAAATACAGATATGTATGACAGAAAACAAAGCGCAGATCATACTATTCTAAAAGCAAAGAGTTGGAGCTTAGCCAAATTTAATCAAAATATATTCATGTCAACAGAGAATACATTGTTAACTAATCATAAGCCCAATTATAGATATTAATGCTCTACATAGTTTGCTTTGTTACATGTACCACGGGCGTAGGGGCGTTTTGTTCGTGTGGGGGCCAGGTAAAGTTTGAAAAGGCACTGACGGTGGGAGCCTCGCCCAAAGAAAAATTTTACGAGGAAACGCCATTAGATGCGATTTCCTGGAATCGGATAGCAGATTGTAAAAACAACAAAAATATATAATCTTTGAACGATTTTATGTGACCAATAACAGTTATGAAATATATGAGCCGGTACCCAAAGTAACAGAATAATTGAAAAAAAAAATCACATTAAAAGGCATGAAAAGAGACGAAGCGGAAGAAGATGGCCTAACATATGATTTAATAATAGATGGAGGACATTTCATAATAGTAAATCTCGGTGAACTTTTCACGAAATGTTTGCAAGATGTTCTATACGGTCGGCTTGGAAAAAATTATCATTGTATTATTTAGCGAAAAAGAGACACAAAGACCTGAAAAATTACCGCCCAGTAATTTTACTGTCAGTAGTATATGAATTATTTACCAAATTCATATTTA
>NC_090739.1:66875455-66890455 GCF_036898095.1 Palaemon carinicauda
CATCTCTGTTTAAAATATAGCTAAAAATAACCTACTTAATTTGAACTTGATATAATTTATGCCTGCCATACATATTTATACATAATTATTAATCTATTCACATGAATGGAACAAGAGACGTGTGCTTCCATCTTTTGACAAGAAGTAGAAACACTCGGATTTTATTAAAATTTTGAGAAGTGTGTGATTACTAAAACATACTTTCATGATAGGTTTGTCCAATTAATTCTTAAAAAATTCTCAATTCTAATAATACTATATTTCTTTTGATTTTTAGGCTATAAAATATGGTAATTATCTGGAAAATAAAGATATGTATGACAAAAATACAAAGTGCAGATCTCAATATTCTAAAAGCAAAGAGTTGGAGATCAGTCATAGAATTAAAAACCTCAAATTTAATCAAAATATATTCATGTCCGCAGCAAATACGTTATCCAATAATCATAAGCCCAATTTTCTTCGGGTGGGAGGCGAAAGTTTGAAAAGGCACCGATGTTGGCGGCCTCGACCAGTTTTTTTTTTTTTTTTTTTTTTTTTTTTTTTATTTTTTTTTTTTTTTACATGGAAACGCCCTTAGATGCAATTTCCTGGCATCAAACAGTAGATTGTAGCAAAAAAAAATAAAAAATAAAATAAAAATCATGAGTTTTAGACGATTTTATGTGACCAATTACAGTTATGAAATATATGAGCCGGCACCAAAATTAACAAAGTAAAATAAGAAAAAATTAAAAGGCAGGAAAAGAGACAGAGCAGGAGAAGATGAGCTAGCATATGATTCAATAATAGATGGAGGATATTTCATAATAGTAAATCTCGGTGATCTTTACACCAAATGTTTGCAAAATGGTTATATACGGCTTTGAAAAAATTTTCATTATATTATTTAGCAAAAAGGACACGAAAAACCTGAAAAATTACCGCCCAGTAATTCTGCTCTCAGTAATATATGAAATATTTACCCAATTCATATTTAACAAAATGGAAAAAAACCTAGACTTTAATCAGCCAAGAGAACAGGCAGGTTTTAGAAGCATGTATTCAACCACTGACAATATCCATGTAATCAAGCAACTAATGGAAAAATCAACATAGTATAATTAGAATAATGCCTTTCTCTATCATAGAAATGGATGTTAACAAAAAATTTATTTGAGATTTGCTTATGAATAATAATTGTTATGAAGAATGAAATACTAAATCTATGTAATTTCATATATTTGGATCTTTTCTGAATTACTGAATTCGTGCATTTTATTATCTTTTAATCTTTTCTGAAGTAAAAGATACTAAAGCAAATTTTCGCCGGAAAAGTTGTGCCATTGGCCACCCCCCTACTACTAAGCCTCTGTATATACATATATACATTGTGTATATATATATGTATATATATATATATATATATATATATATATATATATATATATATATATATATATATATATATATATATATATGTATATATATACATATATATATTTATATATATATATATATATATATATATATATATATATATATATATATACATATATATATATGTATATAAGCTATAGCACAAAACTTGCTCACAAAATAGACAAATAAGTACTATATATCATCATCCATAAAATACAATCTCTTCGAGAATCAGTAATTACTATAAATAAAGAAAAATGGATCTTCCTTCCAAGTATAATCACTCTCCGATAAACTAAAACTCATTTTGAAACAAATAACGATGAGCCATTTTTCCAAGTGGGCTGGACGAAATTAATCTGATATTGAGGTTTTGGGCGTTTCATTAATCTGGCTTTCTGTAGGATCTTGAAAATACAGTGACGAATTGTATTACCTGAAAAGCATTTCGGAAACTGACGTCGGACGAGAAGGAGACTGATGTGGTTAAGGCTTTTGAATCTGAAGGATTTTTTGTTGTCGTTGGCAGAGATATATGGAGAGTGATAGAGAGACTAACAAACTGACAAGTTAGAGAGAGAGAGAGAGAGAGAGAGAGAGAGAGAGAGAGAGAGAGAGGGAGAGAGAGAGAGAGAGAGAGAGAGAGATAGAGAGAGAGAGAGAGATAATTAAATTTAGAGCACTCGGAATGTAAAATTAGTTGGAATATTCAAATTATGTTATAAATAGAATAAGATATGTGATAGAGATATTTATACGATAATTGAAGTAAAATAGTTTCAATGATGAAACTATTAAAAGACTTGGGTCACAATACTAAAGATTCCATTTGAATATATCAAATGAACTTAAATTCTATCGCACATGAACATTCTGCAATCGTAATTTTACGTTTATAAATCGAAAAATGAGCTTCACATATAACGAAATCATTATCAGTGATATTTTCCATTCGCTTAATATTAATATTTTTCTATCAAGACCATAACTCCTGCGACGATAAATTAAATTCAAGCCTCTGATAGATTATATATATATTTTTTAAGGTAAACAAAAGTGTATTTAATGGAGGGCTATCGATTACTTAAGAGATACTGGCAAATAAAAGATTTGTGTATTTAAATGTGGTTTATTTGTGAAAGCGGTTAAAGCCTTTTGAATCTTCTTAGACTTCACAGAAACAAGAGATCTACCCCAATTACTCTACATGTTACTATAAAAGGAGCTATTTTACCTAATATAAAGACACGGTCTATTTCAAGATAGCAAACATAAACCTCCACAAACGAGTTTACTTATTTATATATATATATATATATATATATATATATATATATATATATATATATATATATATATATATATATCTTTATATATATATATATATATATATATATATATATATATATATATATATTTATATGTATATATATATATATATATATATATATATATATATATTTATATATATATATATATATATATATATATATATATATATATATATATATATATATATATATATATATATATATGAATGCATAGGTAAAAGGGAAACTTCCCCGGGATCTAATAAACCATCTATGTGACCACATCAGAATTTCAAATTGAAGAAGCCGTAGAAACCTCAGCAGCTGGCAACGAATTTTGAATATAATTTATTACCCAGCTCTCTCTCTCTCTCTCTCTCTCTCTCTCTCTCTCTCTCTCTCTCTCTCTCTCTCTCTCTCTCTCTCTCTCTCTCAAAAGGCCTTTAGTAAAAATACCAAAATTTGATAATTTATTTACTACAAATGATTTCATTTTCTTCGTACTTGTAAACGTAAATTTTAAAATCTAATAATAATAAAAATAATAATAATAATAATAATAATAATAATAATATTAATAATAATAATAATAATAATAATAATAGTAATAATAATAATAATAATAATAATAATAATAATAATAATGTTAAGAAGAAGAAAATTACTAACAACAACAACAACAACAACAAAACTAATGCTTATTAGGTTTCTTTTGGTAACAGCATGTTTATGGATTTTTAGCTAAAACCTTAAACAAGAGGTAGTTAAGACTCATATTCCAAGAGTAAAAAGGATTATTATCTGTCAAACAAACTTACTCAACTCATTATTTTCTCCTAAAATCTTTGAGAACGCTAAACCTGCCATCTCCAATAAGAGCTATGTCAGCTATTTTATGACTACTGTAACTTACAGAGTTTTTAATCAAAGACAGAAGACTAATTGAAGGAAGATTAAAAGTGAATTCATCTTCAGAAAATGGAAAGTTTTCTCATACCTTAAGAAGTTTTTCAAATTAGATCACAAGAAATTGTTTCATTTGGAGTAATTAGCATCTCAAGATCAAGCACTGAGAGATGTCTCAGAGTCTGAAGTGCTCAGAGTTCTGAAGGATTCAATTTCAAAATTCAATTCAATGTCGATCAATTTTTCACAGATCCATCAGAATATGTTAAAGGTTAAAGGTGTCTGATTTCAGTTCCAGTTTCATCAGAATAGATGCTCACCAGAACATCAGCCTGGCAAAGCTAGCCCCTTAGGTGGTGCCCCACAGCAGGTGCCTCCCCAGTAATCAGCTTAAACTCACGTTCCCAGGCTGGGATCGATCTGCTATCATTCGAATGCTAAGCGAACACGTTACCATTGTACTACCCAGGAACTCGCAGAAGTTTCTCCTGGTTTTAGAACATTCTTCCAAGAACGGTATTTCATGATTCGGTAATAATTTATGGCAAGGGAAAGTGTTACCTTCAACCAAAATTTGATTAAAAGCTCAGAATGCCATTCTGGTCAAATATTGACAGATTGTCGAGTCTTGAGACGTGGGTGAGGACATTATTGCCATTTGGTAATTAGATCTTCGACGTTAATATTGCGATTATTGCCATTCATACTCATGCTTATTCTGATAAGCAATTAAGACAAGTGAGATTACCACAGCATTTGTACGTTCATTTATTTATATTTGTACTTGCTAATTACCAGGGAATTTTCTTTTCAGATAATTTGTTATATTTTCTATTAATCATCCTTAGTTTCAGGTATTTCTGGTGTACCAAGAGTCTCCAGAGTGAATGATAATTCAGATACCACTGCATATTAAAATAGCCTTATCTCGGAATAACACCTACGCCTAGGTGATGTTGCTGTGTCAAAATCGCCAGGTATCTCTCTCTCTCTCTCTCTCTCTCTCTCTCTCTCTCTCTCTCTCTCTCTCTCTCTCTCTCTCTCTCTCTCTGTTTCCAGTTGACAGTAAAAACACACATATTCCATAATGAATGGATGCCTGAAAACTTTAAATCAATCAATCAATCTAGAATAAATTGAGATCATATGCAAAAGGATATGCAAAGGTCAGTTTGCTTGCTCAAGTACCAAGTGGAATATGTACACAGATAAGGACATATTGTAAACATGAGTGAAAAAGTATCATCAACTTGCGGTTGCTTGACACAACTCACAAACTATGTACTTACCTTCCTTAACCTCGACTTATAAACAGCACTTATTCAACGATAACCTTCTAAACATGATCTGGAAAATCCCACAAGGAAGGAATAAAAAAAAATAATTTGTTATTATTTCATCGATTAGATTAACTGAATTCTTTTTGATGCATTGATCATGATAGAGGATAAATATCACTAATGTTACTGACATTAGTCAAACATCTTGATTATTTTTTCAATTATTAATAACTTTTATAGGAATTAAAATAGCGGCGCTTATCTCATATTATATTCTCGGTTATTTTCCTGAAAAGAGAATCGGAAAATGAAGTTTGATATTTATTCCCCGATTTAGAAAGTTTGGCCAAGAGTTAAATCATTTCAAAGCAATAAACTCTCAGTGCCGATATGCAAAACCAAATCAATCGGTCAATAAACCAAAAGTTCGATCGTTTTAAGAAAAGTTTCTCCCCCAGTAACTTAATAGCTAGGGAATATTTGAAAAGGGTTGTGTGCTATATATTGTATATTGGAAAAAAAAAAACCGTTTTCTATACGTGTTTTACCATACTATTATTTTTTTCAACAGAATATTCTATAAAAAATGTAAAAGAAAAACAGGAAGGGAGCATTATTTTTAACATGGTAAAATACTAATTTTTGTATTTCCCATCCTGTATGGGTTTTCAAGCACGCACGAGAAAAAGAAAAAAAAAAAACACTTGGTAAATTCCCTTTTGCCAAAAAAAAACCTATATTGACCGTGATGAAAAAAGAAAGAAAAAAAAATTTACGCCCCCCCCGAGAGGCGATAGTAAAAACAATTTCTGTCGGAAAACTTTTCATCTCTCACTATTGGGCTTTGTAGGACTTCTTAATTGCATCTGTTATCCCACGTTTCACGGTGTTTACTTCCCAACTGCGCAGGTACCAGCAATTGCAAAGGGTTGGGGCAGGAAACATTTACTGGATGAATTTTGTTCCATTTTTTTAGAAGGTGCAAAAACTGTACAGTGTGCAAAAGTAACAGATGCTACATTTTGTAATCTTTGAATTTAGAATACTAAGAATTTTTTTTTTATTATTATTATTAAAAAAAAAAACCTATTATTCTTTAATAAAATTTGGAGGAATTTCATTTTATGCAATGACATCTATATTCTATATTTCCATTTTATGATGATAGAGTAACTTGCTCAATAGATTGTAATATTAACACATATCTATTAAAGCTATTTTATTATTATCTGGAGAAGTAAGATCATTACCGAAATGTGATATTTATACAAACATATATCAATATTAATTCAGGAAGACAAATCTCTTGTCAAATCTTTTTCTGCTTCTTCTTATAATTATCATCAAATATAATTTAAGCATTATATCATTCAATTAGAGAAAATGTGAACTAGGAGAAGTTAGATGGAAATCACATGGAACATATTTAATCTTTAATCATAAAAAACGAACCTATTTCCAAACCTCATAAGAGATAACGATTTTTTATTCACATATTGGATGTTCCTTTTTATAGGAATATATAAAAAATAATCCTCAAATTAATTGGCTCGTCAAATGGATGAATGTCTCTCAATTCGTTAAAAATGACGATATTTATATTTTTATTATCATGGTTTAGATCTTGCCTAATGTCACTTATGAAATTAAAAAGGGCTAAAATGGGAAATTATTTCGGCTTATTTGGAATTAGAGAATATTTTCAATTATATACTTATGCATTTATTGGTTTAGTTCATTATTATCAAAAATATATTTCGTCGATTTCATAAAACACTGGGAAATAGTTCTCGGTAAGTTTCCTTGCTGCCACCTACGACTTTCCAATCGATTAAAGCGAAAGCCTCTTAAAGACATTTTTTTTTCGATGGAGCTAAAAAAAGCGGAAAGATTTTTTCCTATCTTGCGAAAAAAATCAAAAGTAGTTATTTTCGTTGAGATTATTAGTACTCCCTTTCATCTTCTTTAATCCATTTAACTTTAATCGTGATTTAGTAATGAAATTTTTAAATAAATACAAGATCAGTCTTTCGAGCCTAATCTATTTACTGCCCATGATAGATATACTGCAATCTAAATTATAGTTAAGCTAAATACATCTTATTAACACGTTTCACAAACTTAATGGGTGTCCAAGGAAAGACTAATTCCTTTTGCATAATCAATAACTACGATTGTTCATGGGAACCGATGATTCTCCAAGATTTGAAATATGAGAGGTCTTTGCCTTGGAATTGGACATTCACTAATGAGATATTCATATTTATATAGAGAAAAAACAACTTCCTTTAGTTCTATTTTTATTTGCGTAACTTATATTAATATGAAGCCTTATCTAAACCTTGATCTTTCTCCTCTAAAGAGGTATTAATAAGCTTAATCAATGTTACATTACCTTCACCATCTTTTGATATGGAAATCGTGTCTCAAAAGAATATATCTGCCAGATACCATTTAGACTTAATACTCTTCTTTTTATAAATCTTTCCAGCTCACTTATAGACAAGCTTTTTGGGCTCAAGCCATGTCGTCCTGATGGAAGTTCCTAAAGGGTAGCTTCCTTGGGTATATATAACTACGGCGATATTCCCAGAGAATTTACCTTAAGGTACCCAGAATTCTAACTCCTGGAGCGAATATCCCTAATAAAAGAACCAGGAATATCGCGAAATATCAGAGGACGTATTCTTGACACGCCACATAGCAATCTGCACCCCGAACAGAGTTAAAACTTCGAAGGGGTCAATTGGCAAGAAAACGAAAAACGAGAAAGAAAGGAGAGCCGCTCGCAAGGTATCTCTCCTCTCCCGTTTCGTAAGCGTGCATTGTGCCGCTCACGGCGCCATCTGTATTCCTTTTTGCGTAGCTCAACAACTCGGTGTTTTTCCCTGTGTTATCTCGCAATTCTTGGATTATTTCAACTTTTTAATGCTTTCTCCAACTTCTTCTGCTTCTGATAAGTTGAGTATTATTTCTTTTATGTATAAATGTAAGCTCTTGGTAATTTTAAAATGATTTGATAGTGATATCGTTGTTACAAGAGCTGTTGCCTACCGGAGGCGTCCTGGACGCTGTCGCTCGCTATGTATGAATTATTTAGTTAGCCAGAGCGACGTTCCCGGCTGTTTCGCTTTAATAATTTTAGCTATTCAGCATGACATAGGATTTCTTTATATGATGCTTTTAGTATTTCCGTTTTGGCGAAGGATTTGCCGATTCTGGCCTACGCTAGACCTTGTAGCCCAGTCGTTTGGCCCTAGTACTTTCCTGCATGATATTCAGATTTCCGAGTGTTTAAAAATTTTATTGAAGCTTTAGGCAGTTTTATACATTTAAGATTATGTTGATTTTCTTCCAAGATAGTATACGAGTGAGTTTCGGTGATTTAGGTAATCGATTCTCTTCGCGCCTAGGCTAGTTGTCTAAGGGGCCATAGTATACTTTCTCACACTCCCCGGTTGCTCTCTTCTCTTTGGAGAATGTGTGCAATCCCTTTCCCTCTGCTTAAGCCTTGGGCTTAACCCTAATGGTTTATCTGAATTGACTTAGATACAGCTATATTAGGGTGTTTCTGTTCTTTCCTGTTTCCAGTAAGTCTGGCTTCAGGAAGGGGGCAGGACATCAGAGTTCTTAGTCTGAGTCTGTTTCTGTCTAGCTTTGTGGTTGAGATTCCCTGGCTAGACTGACAGCAGACATAGGAGGCTTAGCCTCCTTAGTTCACTTTTGAAGGTTTCTGTACGAGATGATTCCTTCTTTTTGTGTTCTAGCAGACTACTCCTGTGTTGTTGTTCTCGCTGTGGAGGATGAGATCCTCTTTTTCTGTGAATAACAACGCCTTCCTTGCTTTGGTTCCGAGGGAGTTGGCAAGTATTGCTGACCTCCCTCCTCGGATCTCCCCTAGGCTAAGATGAGTTTTCTTGGCTGCGGGTGATTCATTATTAGAGCAAGGTTGGCAGGACCCTCTTCCCCCTTTCCCCCTCTTTCCTTATCCTTAGTGATGGCCTAGCCATTGCATCCCTGTCCGTCATTCTACATCTGTACCTAGCATAGGTTAGGATGTGGGGTTGACTCAGTCCCTTGCCGGCCGGCAGAGCGTTCCGGCCGGCAAGGGTCTTCTGCTTTGAGTGCTGCCCGGACCTCCCTTGGTCTCTCATCCATGTTTGTCTGTAGAGCCAGATGGCATTGGTCAGGAAGCCTGAAGTTATATTCTCCCCTTCCTTATGTGCACTCTTTCGGGTTGCCGGGCTATGAGGCAGTACAGTTTCTTATCCCGGCATCCATTCTGTTTTTCTTCTAGTGTTTGTACCCTAGCCCGGCTGCCGGCCTAAGTGGCCGGCAGCCGGGCAGTCGGAGTTCTCTGGTTCTTTTGCTGCCGGCCGGCATTGGTTGTATACCTTTGCCGGCCGGCTATAATATCACACCATTCTATCTTGTGTAGTTGCTGGCCGGCACACGCATTTGAACCAGCGTTCTTCCACCTTATAGTCTATAAGTAGTATACTTTGGAACTAGTTAAGGTGTGTGCCGGCCGGCACATTACCTTCTATACTGTAGCCAGTATTTTTCAGTATAGTATATACCGTAGGGAGAAAACTATAGTATAGTATATGTTACAACACTAAGTTTTTTCTAACACTTTTGTGTTGTCTTGCACAGCCCTTTGGTGTGACCATACAGATAAAGAAAGTGAGTTCTTTCTTATCTACTATCCAGCTTTTTAAAATCACTTATTTGGGTGTGAGCTACACCTGTTTCCTCTGGAAATTATTTATTGGTTGCTCTAGAATAGATTAACCATACAATTTTATTATCTGGAAGGTTGCAGCAATTGACTGTGCGGGAAATACAAGTGTGTGTCTTTCCATTCTAGTTTAGTTATTCTAAGCTATGTATATCCAGTGATACGTAGTTCACTTGATACTCATGGTATTTTCTTCTCTTTACAGGAGGACCATCCGAAGTGTGGAAGCGTTTTCTGCAACGTCCGCAGCAAGAACTTCTGCGGACATGACTTGTGTAGGAGGCACGCAGCATGCGTAGTCTCCAGAGGTGATCTCCGGTATTGGGACCCGCAGGTATGTACCGTGTGCACAAACCTGATTACTGAGGCTTTTGATTCCCCTAAGACGGCGGAGTCAAGGGACGTACCAAGGGAGAAGCTTCGTACCTGGGTAAGGGGCTTTCAGAAGAATACTTCTGGGCCCTATCTTCCAAGTGAGAAGATGAGGGCTTACCTTTTCCCCAAGGCGTCAGCTGAGGCAGTGTTTCCCCAGCCTCAAGCGGAGATACCGTTGGTTCAGATCCCGGTGGATGCTGAAGTCGCGGACGCCCTGCAGGACATCCAATTGGACGATAGGATGTCAGAGGTGTCCGAGTGTTTGGAAAAAGACCTTCTGGCAGAAGACCAGGAAGAAGAGCAGGCTCCAGACAATGAAGAGGAAGAGTTCGACGAAGTGTCGGCTACTCCGGTTCAGGCCCCTGAACCTATTCCTTCAACATCGTCCTCTCTCCCAGATGAGCTGGGAAAGACCCTTTCCTCCATCGTTGGAATGATCCAACAGATGCAGAGGGAAAATAATGAGAAGGCTGCTGCAATGAAGCTGGAGATGCGGAGACTTGCAGCATCACGTGGGCCCCAGAAGAAGCTCAGCGTGAAAGACCTTCCCTTGTGCTCAGATGCCAACCCTTGGAGGTATGTCGAGCACATGCCTATGACGACGGGAGAATTCGTCATTTCGGAGAAGTTGGGCTCAGTCCCCCTTGAAGAGGTGGAATTCTGGCCCAGCAAGGAGTCGTATCCGGACTGTTATGTCCGTCTAAGGAAGGAACCAGCCTCAAAGGAAGAAACGGAGCCGAAGGAGGTCATAGTTTTGGACCACGCTAAGGCTCAAGCTTTACTGTCAAGCTCGATGAAAGAGAGGGGCTTCACAAACTCAAAGGTACCTGCTTTGAGTAAGAAGCACCCTTCCTTTGTGTCCTCTCCTACTAGAGCCTTCCCCTTTATGCAGAAAGGGTTTACGGCTGTGCTGAAAGCAATCGAGGCAGGTAAGCCATGCCCCTCCTTGGAGGAGTGTAAACCTCTGTCTTTGGCCCTACCCATGGACCACAAGGACTGGAAGGACGTCCATCTTACCTTCTCAGTCGGGAAGTTAGAGGCTGATATTGCCGGACGTCAGTTCGGTGAAAACCTCCCCAAGCTGTCTGACTTTCTTTTGCGCAGGGAGCTTGAGACAAAAGAAAGACTTGCTGCCTCAATGTCTCCTCAATCAACTCTGGAGACAATGGCAAGTGACCCCAAGGTCCATGAAATGTTTATGGTAGTGGCTAAGACACACCTAGCCACAGTGACGAAGGACCTTTATAGCGTCGTCAAAGCTAGGAGGGCTTGTAGGGAGTTCGTGTTCGCTTCGGCTGCGGTGAGGCACGAGCCAAGGAAACTAATCTCCTCCAGCATTTAGGGCAAAGACCTCTTCTCTAGTGAAGCGGTCAAGGAGGTTGTAGATAAGGCCGCCACGGAAAATATAAACCTTCTCCAAAAGTGGGGCCTATCTCTCAAGAGAAAGTCTTCCCCGGATGAGGGTCCCCAACCAAAGAGGAAGACTAATAAGACTAGGCTACCCTCTCGGCCAGCCAAGCCATTCAGACAGCAGTAGCAACAACTTCCTATGCCTACAGTGCCCCAGATGGTGGCACAAACCCCGACCACGTACCAGTGGGTACCCCAAGCGGTGTCGACGCAGTCTCCGGCATTTAACCCAGCGTTCGAAGGGCAGTCAACTACCTTTCGAGCGAAGCCTAGAGGAGCAGCCAGAGGTTCGTCTAGATGCCCCTCAAGGGGGAGGGAATTCAGGGGTGGTCGCGGTCAAGGAGGCAAGACCTCAGGGCATCAGCAGCCAAAGTGAGATGATACCGGTAGGAGGGAGACTTCAGAATTTTCGGGTTCGGTGGACCTTCGATCCCTGGGCCCACAGCCTTCTCAAGAATGGACTAGGTTGGAGCTGGTAGAGCACTCCACCCTCGTGCCCTCGATTTTTCCAACACTCCACCCCCGTTCTGGAGGAGTACATTCAAGAACTGTTGGAGAAAAGAGTAATTCGAAGGGTAAAGTCCATCAAATTCCAAGGAAGGCTGTTTTGTGTTCCCAAGAAGGACTCAGAAAAACTCAGAGTCATTCTGGACTTGTCGCCACTCAACAAGTTCATAGTGAACTGCAAGTTCAAGATGCTAACACTGCAACACATAAGGACCTTACTGGCCAAGAGGGCATATACCGTCTCCATAGATTTGTCAGACGCCAATCAGTCGCCAACTCTCCCCCTACCTAGGGTTCAAGCTACATCAAAGACTCTACGCCTTCAGAGCCATGCCATTCTGGCTAAACATAGCCCCAAGGATCTTCACGAAGCTTGCGAGCGTAGCTCTCAAACAATTACGCCTAAAGGGAATCCAGGTGGTAGCCTACATGGACGACTGGCTGGTGTGGGCAGCATCCAAGACAGAATGTTTGCAAGCTTCCCTACAGGTGATCAAGTTCCTAGAGCATCTAGGCTTCAAGATCAACAGAAAAAAGTCTCGACTTTCTCCATCTCAAAAGTTCCAGTGGTTGGGAATCCACTGGGACCTAGTGTCACACCAACTCTCCATCCCGGAGAAGAAGAGGAAGGAGATAGCTAGTTCTGTCAAGAGACTTTTGGATTCCGAAAGAATATCAAGACGCGAACAGGAGAGAGTGCTGGGTTCTCTCCAGTTTGCCTTAGTAACAGACCCGGTGCTAAGAGCACAGCTAAAGGATGCAACCGGAGTTTGGAGAAGTTATGCATCTAACGCGCGAAGAGATCTGATAAGACCGGTACCGCTTCGTCTACGTACGCTTCTCAGGCCTTGGTCCCAAGTCAGGCAACTAAAGAAGTCGGTGCTTCTTCAGCCACCTCCCCCTTCGTTGACTATTCACACAGACGCCTCGAAGGAGGGGTGGGGAGGTCATTCTCATCGGAAGAAGACCCAAAGAACTTGGTCCAGTCTATTCAAGACATTTCACATAAACTTTCTGGAAGCTATGGCAGTACTCCTTACCTTGAAGAAAGTCTTCCCTCGTCGCTCGATCCACATAAGGTTGGTACTGGACAGCGAGGTGATTGTGAGATGTTTGAATCGACAAGAATCGAGGTCACCACCACTCAACCAGGTGATGTTGGCCGTCTTTCGACTGGCGGAAAAGAAGAAGTGGTACCTGTTGGCAGTTCACCTTCAAGGAGTCCGCAATGTGAAAGCGGACGCTCTATCCAGGTTCACACCGATAGAGTCGGAATGGTCCCTAGACGCAGGATCATTCTCCTTCATCTTGAGTCAAGTCCCAGAACTGCAGATAGACCTCTTTGCGACGAAAGACAACAAGAAGTTACCCCTTTCCGTGTCCCCGTACGAGGATCCCTTGGCGGAAGCAGTGGACGCGATGTCCCTCGACTGGAACAGATGGTCCAGGATTTACCTGTTCCCTCCTCACAACCTTCTATTGAGGGTCCTCAACAAACTGAGATCTTTCAAGGGAGTAGTGGCAATAGTGGCTCACAAGTGGCCGAACTGAGGTTACTAAACAATTCTTCTTCGCTCAAGGGGTTAACTACTGCACTGTATTTGTTCTGTGGCTACTTTCCTCTTAGTAAGGGTAGAAGAGACTCTTTAGCTATGGTAAGCAGCTCTTCTAGGAGAAGGACACTCCAAAATCAAACCATTGTTCTCTAGTCTTGGGTAGTGCCATAGCCTCTGTACCATGGTCTTCCACTGTCTTGGGTTAGAGTTCTCTTGCTTGAGGGTACAATCAGGCACACTATTTTATTTAATTTCTCTTCCTCTTGTTTTGTTTAAGTTTTCATAGTTTATATAGGAAATATTTATTTTAATGTTACTCTTCTTAAAATATTTTATTTTTCCTTCTTTCCTTTCCTTACTGGGCTATTTTCCCTGTTGGGGCCCCTGGGCTTATAGCATTTTGCTTTTCCAGCTAGGGTTGTAGCTTAGCAAATAATAATAATAATAATAATAACAGCGTGTGGTTCCCTCTGGCATTGGAACTACGGCTGAAGTGTCTACCGTTACCAGATCCAGTTTTGATCCAGCGTGTTCAGAAGTCGACTGTCTGCGCTTCATCACAGAAAACCCGGAACCTGCAGCTCATGATTTTCTCTCCCTAGCAGTGAGAAAACGTTTAGGGATTTCGAAAGACAGTATAGACTTCCTAGAGGAATATAAGTGCAAATCCACTAGAAGGCAATATGAGTCATCATGGAGAAAATGGGTGACCTTTGTCAAGGGAAGAATCCGCAAAAAGATCTCGACGGACTTCTGCTTATCTTTCTTCATCCACCTCCATGGTCAAGGGTTAGCAGCCAACACAATAACAACGTGTAAATCTGCTTTGACAAGACCCATTTTATATGCCTTCCAGGTCGACCTCTCTAACGATATTTTTAATAAAATTCCGAAAGCCTGTGCTAGGCTCAGACCATCAGCACCTCCAAAGCCCATTTCATGGTCTCTAGATAAAGTTCTTCATTTTGCTTCACTGTTGAACAATGAGGAGAGTGCTTTAAAGGATTTGACCCAAAAAGTTATTTTCCTGTTTGCACTCGCATCGGGGGCCAGGGTTAGTGAAATTGTAGCCCTCTCGAGAGAGGTAGGTCGTGTTCAGTTCTTGGATGGGGGAGAACTGAACCTGTTTCCGGATCCTGCGTTTCTCGCCAAGAACGAGTTACCCACCAACAGGTGGGGTCCCTGGAGAATCTGCCCTCTGAAAGAAGATGCATCTCTATATCCAGTGGAATGCCTAAAGGTCTATCTTCGTAGAACTTCAGACTTCAGGGGTGGTCAACTATTCAGGGGAGAAACATCAGGCTCAAATTTATCACTGAAACAACTTAGGGCGAAAATCACCTATTTTATTCGCAGAGCGGATCCAGACAGTACACCCGCAGGTCATGATCTGAGGAAAGTTGCCTCATCCTTAAATTTCTTCAATAGTATGGATTTCGAACATCTTCGCTCATACACTGGCTGGAAGTCTTCCAGAGTTTTCTTTCGTCACGATACGAAGCAAGTGGAGCAAC
>NC_090739.1:66895455-66897955 GCF_036898095.1 Palaemon carinicauda
ACCGTTTACGATTTGGAAATTTGAATATATGCTGTAAATTTGAATCCGCAGCGTTGCCAGTTCTTTTTGATTTCCTCTATTCACTACAGGTCTTTATTCATTTTATTCTAGTTATACTTTCTTGCCTGATCTTGACTAGAACAATAATCTGTTTTTCATTCTTTAGACAGTCTCCAGTTAAAGAAAATGGGAATTTACGTAAGGTTAAAGTTTATACAAATTTTCTGACAATCACAGTAACGATATTTATAGAAGCATGAAGAAATAAATATTCTCTAGCACGTAAAACTAGCACGAATGCAAGCGTTTATGTGCACAGAACCAAAAGATACTCGTAACATTAGATTTATCATATGCTTTCAACACTCATAGGATCTTAATATCTATGATCGTGACCAAAAGAAATTGATACCTATCCTCTTCTGTTTAACAGCTACAGTGGGATAACAGTGCGTGGCTTATTTCGGACTGTGCAGAAATTTGTCTTTTCTAGATATTTCTTGAGAAGGAAAATTATGTAACTCGAATGGAAAGCAAAGATGATAGAGTTCAATGAACCAGGGTGTTGGAGGAGGGGACTGAGGTACCACGTTTAATACAGATCCAATATTAAAGCTTATCATCAAATTGAATAATGTATTAGTAAAAAACATGAAATTTGTTACAGGACTAAAACAGAATCTGAGAGACTCGTCCTAAGCACCAATTCTGTTAAAAGGTTTTAAAGCAATCACTGCATAGGTATATTTGGGCTTTATATGAATCACTAAAATAACCAAAGAACCGATTATGTAGAAAAGAGCAATGATGAAACAAAAACGAAGGCAACTACAAAATTCGATCAAAAGATATCTTATATGAGACATGAGAAAATTTATGTAAGAGTAATTGTTAAAACCACCATGAATGAATTTAGTGTTATGTAATCTGTTTGGTCATGCTACTAACAAGAGAGGAGATCCTCCTATTGTTTCCCTTATCACTGTTAGTTGGCTAAAACGTACATTGAAGATTCCCGTAAACAGAGAGCGAAGGCATTTGTTTAAGGGGAAACAGCAACACACCAAAGGTAATATATGGTAGTTCAAGAAATAAAGTCCGCAGAATTTGTTGAATGGAAAAATCGTATAAGGTAGGAAAGAAGAATTGGGTAGGTGGAGGGAGGGGGCGCATGATATCGCGAATGGGAGAGCCATTATAACTATAGTAGTCTATAAAAGCTACACAAAAGCCACTTCCATATGAGGAAACGGGAATATTGGTCACTGGCAAAATCTGGAAAGGATATTTGGGCAACTGGGCTTGGTAGAGAGGTAGATTAGAGAGATTAGATAGAGAATATTTACGAAATGAATAACAATGGCAAAGGTTTCCAATAAGATGAATTCTTATAGAAAGAACTATTAGGTCTACTTACGCTTCCCACCAAAAGTAGATTCAGGCAAATGTTGAGGCCTTTCAGCCGTATTTGTTAATTTTCCATCATATGAAAAAATGTATTTAATGTATTAGGATATTATTTCATGAATACGCCAGAATAATGATCAGTGTCTGGAAGTTGAAGAAAAAGATGCTGCTTGCCAACTTTGAAAATACTCAGTATCTCAGTAAAAGTATCACAACGGATACAACTTTCAACTTACGACATTTATCCAGCCAAAACTTAATACGGAATTAATAAAACTTCAATCGAAAGTCAGTGTCATTTATACATGACGAATGTCATCTGAATAACTTATATTTCCTGAAGCTGTAACATCCGTGACAGGTTTTCTATCCTCTTTATGATTAATTAAATTTGGATTTAACAAGTAACGTCCCTTCCAGTTGATTTAACTTTTTCATGAGTGATCTATGCTTTATCTTCCCATTATAGACTTTCTCATATTCTTTTTCCCTAAGTCATAATGAGATTTAGACTATAAATAAAATAAAATTTCTATAATTAATCCATATCACATAACAAGCAACTACAATTGCAATGTTTACCAAATCCTTTCAGTAAAAAGTATTCCAAAATCTTATCAGGGAAGGAAAGAATCCTCTTTTTCTTCTTCTTCTTAAATGTTGGACAGAGGAGATCGTAGGAACGTGTTACTGCACAATGAAGCCCATCACAAGATAGAAGGAAAAGAGATTCATTTTGGACCATCACCTCAAATCACCTTCGTTCTCTTATCGTTCGGGAAGGAAAATATATTTCTTAATTAATTCAAATTACGGAAGGAAAGAATTTATTTTACAATATATATGTCTATATCGTATGTATGTAGGTACACATTTTTCTATAATCTTATAGTAATAGTAAACAAATTATTTTTCTTAATGAAATATTTAAATGTCTATTTCCAGAAAATTCCATACACAATATGTTTTTTTTTATTTTTTTGAACCATTGAAAATATTACTACAAATATATATATATTTTTTCAGATTTTCAATTGTATTTAAATTTATAATCACCATCAAACCATTTCATCAGTATAGTAATCTGATCAGA
>NC_090739.1:66905455-66912955 GCF_036898095.1 Palaemon carinicauda
CAATCATTTTTGTATCTTATCTAAAAAGTAATTATTGCAAAATTTTTGTATCTCAAAGAGGATTTTATCATTTTGGGAAAATCTAAAATATCGTTGTTTTTTTAGATGTAAATAAAGGTATTGGTACAGCAAATGCATGTATTTGAAAACCCTGCGAAAAGTAGCAATTGTCTGTAACCTATACTGTATAGTATAACCGCGAACATTCCGACATAAGTTTGGCTCAGCCAAATTGAACTGGGAGTAAATCCTTCCCGGAATCCACTGACTGGGTAACTTGGCTTAGAGGACAGGAGGATATTTGAAACGAGTCCCCTTTCGCTCCGAACTATGAAGAAAATGGATATACAAGACGTATTTCAATTTGACTCCGATTTTGTAGCAGTTTCTTTGAAATGAAGACGATCGGTGGAGCATCTAAACTGCTTAACATATTTACTACTCAATAAATCAATTCTTTTTTAAAAGATTTTGCTGGCCGATGTGGTAACGTCCCTGACTGGTGAACGTCAGAATGGGGTACAAGTCCCGCTCAAACTCGTTATTTTCTTTGGTCGCTGCAACCTCACTATCCTTGTGAGGTCACGGATGGAGGGTTATTAGCATCCATTGCCGGCCCTCCTAGGTCCTTGCTTGAGTGGAGAGGGAGCTTGGGCTTGGATCATATTTTATATATGCTCAATCTTTAGGGTATTTTCCTGTTCGATAGGGCAATGTCACTGTCCCTTGCCTTCGCTATTGATGATATACTAATCATGTTGATCATAACTATAAGGTTACGAATAATATTTGACTAGAATTTATAAAATAAGCTCAAACATTACGATTATAATCTCTCAGTGTGCTTTTGAATATACCCCCTTGCATAAATACATTTCATCCTTGTACTTACATTCTGCATATGATTTTTTATCAATCACTTTCTATCATATCTGGCAATACCTATAACAATATGCCTTTATCATGTTAGTGATCATAACAAATGTAAAAGCAATATTCTTTATATAAATGTTCATTTACAGTCTATGGAAGAATCTTTTACACCTCAAAATTACACTGGTGGTTGGAATCTTATTAATAAAATAAAATCAAACGAGGATTCATAGATATCTAATTATTTTCCAAACACTAAAGTAAATTTCGCGTCGAGTGATGTACATATTGACATGTCAACCTGATTAATTTGATTCAGATTTTCCATCTGGTCAACGATTTCAATAATATTAATTTTGATAAATCAGTAGAACTAATAATAATAATAATAATAATAATAATAATAATAATAATAATAATAATAATCATTATTATTTCTATTATCATTATTATTATTATTATTATTATTATTATTATTATTATTATTATTATTATTATTTTTATTATTATTATTATCATTATTATTATTATCATTATCATTATCATTATCATTATCATTATTATTATTATTATTATTATTACTATTATTATTATTATTATTCTTAATGATAATAATAGTGATATTAGTATTATTATCATTACTATTATTATAATCATGAGTAGTCCACGAATTAATAAAATCTTAGGTAACTCACTGATAAATAATGTAGATAAGCATTTCACTCTACTTATTATTATTATTAGGATCGGAATAAGTAAGAGAACTTTTGGGGTATAAGAAATACACGAAATTCAGGTCAATATACGTCGTTCAGTGTATACTGATATCAAAGATGAAAACTGAAATTCATTATTACTGGGATTTCCAACCGAAAACTCGTTCATGAAGATGCTTTGAAGTCTTTTATCGTGTCACAAAATTAAAACCAGTATTTCATTTATTGAATTATCCCTTTGTGTACTTTATTATTTACTTATTTAATTCATTTAACAGCTTATTTATCGATATAATTTTTGTCTCATATGTATATACAATGTTTTATTGGTGTGTTTCTTTGTTTGTTTTTGTACCTGTTTAATTGCTTATTTATTTGTTGTTGTTCTTTTATGTTTAATTACTTGATTGATTATTCATTTATTAATTTATCTATTTTAAGATCCTAGTCTTCCACTGTTTTTAAAATTCGATAAAAACTAAACTGCATTTTGTAAATAATTCCCAAGAAACAAACAACATGCCGGCGGCAAAAAAATTCAATAGCTACGTGATACGTTGATGACTGTCACATCATCAAACAGCTTTCATTACTCTACGATTAAAATTGTGGCCAGGAAGCTGTTCACAAACAAACAAACAGACAAACAAGCACACAAACAGGGACGAAAACATAACCTCCTTCCAACTTCGTTGGTGTAGGTAATTAAACAAAAGTATCCGATTCCTTGATTAATGAAACTTCGCCAAAACTATGATCGTGCATGAGCAAGCAATACACGATACATAGAATGACATTATGATGTTGATCAAAGCATACTCGGGATTTCCAGAATGGCTGGAGCCATAATACCCTCTAAGGAGAATATGTCAGGTAGGAGAGCCTCGTCTCATAACAACGCTTTGACGATGCAAATTCGACCTCTTCGCGGGATTTATGATTGAGACACGTACATTATGAAGTATGCATGCGGTGTATGATCTGTGTCGAAGGATTATGGGAGGTGGTAAACACATTCATTTATCTTCTTAAACACTAATGCAGAGATCATAGTGTATTTCAACATGGAAATGACAACTCTTGTATACATAACATGAGCAATCAGAGATTTCTGACCTCCACCAAAGGATGACGTTGACACAAAATAATTCCAAATCCGGATCTAGAATCCAGATCCGGAGCCGTATAATCTCCAAAAGTTAATGGGGTCGCCCATGGCCTAAGATTTATCTGTGGTGGAAATTTCGTCAGAATCCGTTAATTCGTTTTGACGTAATCTTTAAAATTGTGAAACATGTAACTCCGGATCCAGAATCCGGATCCGGATCATCTCCAAAACTCAATAAGTTCGTCCATGACCCAAGATCTAGCTGTGATGAAATTTTTGTCAAAATCAGTTGAGTAGTTTTGACACAATCCTGTCCACAGACACACAGACAAATCCTGTCCACAGGCACACAAACAAATTATGTCCACAGACACACAGACAAATCCTGTCCACAGACACGCAGATGAATAAATGAATGAAAAACAAATTAACAGACCCGAAAATATAACCTCCTGCCAACTTCGTAGTCGGAGGCCGTAATGCACACTTCCGTATGTGTACTTAGAGACAGACAAGTTTTGTTAAGTTTCAAGTCAGTAAACATCTATAGTGAGATAACTGAAAACTTGACTTCACGTTTAACAAACAGTCGGAGAGAAGGAATTATTAGGTAACAGTATGGATAAGTAGGTAGTTTTAATGATAATATCAAATTATGTATATACAAAATGTCCCAAAAATGACACTGATTTGGAAAATAGACTTTTAGTTCAACTAAAAATCACGAATTACATCAACCGTTCAGTTATGGTTTTGGCAGTAATATCAATTCGATAATAATAGCTTTCACGTTCATATTTTGTGAACGTTTTGACAGCGGATAAAAACGGTAAATATGGATGATTATAGGCGGATAATAGCCTACATTTACGCAAATATAAACACATTCAACCAAACATTCAAACAGTTAAACGTGCATGCATGTGTTTAGTGATTCATATTCCAACAGTGAAATACGACCTTTGTTTCCTAACAAAACACCAGTATCTTTTGAAGTGAAACTGGACTATTCTAACTATGATATGTGAGGTACTTCTGGCTCTCAGGGGATAATTGAAGGGTGCTTGTTTAAAGCTCTTGGAATGTTTAGACAACCTTTTCAAAACATTTTCATTTGGGACCTTTCGCTATAGCTACAATTAACTTTTCACGCCATTGTCAAATTTTGGAAGCTTTGCTGCAAAATGTCATAGGTACAAAGACTAAAAAGCCAAAACTGATTTTTTATTTATAAATCAATTATCTTTTTTATTCAATGGTTTAAAGACCACTCATAAATGGTATAGGCAAGGGACAGTGATATTGCCCTATCTAGAAGGACAATGCCTTAGAGACTGACCATATATACATATGATCAGCACCCAAGACTCCTCTCCACCCAACCTAGTTCCAGGGAGGGCCAGGCAAAGGCTCCCCCAAACACCTAATCATTAGTTCACAAGGATGATGAGGTTGTAGACACTAAATAAACCATAGAGTTTGAGCGTGACTCTAATCCCAGTCTGAGAGAACGCCAGTCAGGTATAGGTAACCGTTTATATGTATTGCCCTGTACATATAATGTATAAAGAAACAGCAAATTCTTAATTAGCCTTAAAATATAATAAAAGTTTGAATAAAATAAAGAAATAAATAGGATTTGATACCACTTTCCAGATACGTCCACAGTATTTAAAGATCATTCAGCACACAATTACATATCATCAAAATCACTATGACTCATTGTCTACCATTTACTTGGATGTACCTGTCTATCTAAATCTCAAATAATGCTACTTCTCATTGTCTGTGAGAAATTGGATAAAACTAATTTATTGGAAGCATACTTCGTATTCCATAATCCAAACAGCATTCTGTTCAAATTTCACTAGTTCTTGAAATGAAAAATATAAATCATAGAGAATCATAGTTGTGACAAAACTGCATTGACAAGCCAATTTTCCAAGGATATAAAGAAAGACCTAAAATTTTGAAGTTTTGACTACAGCGTTTGTATTTGAACCTTCCTCACTTGGCTATTTTTCCCTGTTGGAGGCCTTGGGCTTATAGCATCTTGCTTTCACAACTAGGGTTGTAGCTTAGCTAGTAGTAGTAATAATAATAATAATAATAATAATAATAATAATAATACATACATACATACATATACCAAAGGCACTTCCCCCAATTTTGGGGGGTAGCCGACATCAACAATGAAACAAAACAAAATGGGGACCTCTACTCTCTACGTTCCTCCAGCCTAACCAGGGACTCAACCGAGTTCAGCTGGTACTGCTAGGGTGCCACAGCCCAACCTCCTACATTATCCACCACAAATGAAGCTTCATAATGCTGAATCCCCTACTGCTGCTACCTCCGCAGTCATCTAAGGCACCGGAGGAAGCAGCAGGGCCTACCGGAACTGCGTCACAATCGCTCACCATTCATTCCTATTTCTAGCACGCTCTCTTGCCTCTCTCACATCAATCCTCCTATCACCCAGAGCATTCTTCACACCATCCATCCACCCAAACCATGGCCTTCCTCTTGTACTTCTCCTATCAACTCTTGCATTTATCACCTTCTTTAACAGACAACCATTTTCCATTCTCTCAACATGGCCAAACCACCTCAACACATTCATATCCACTCTAGCCGCTAACTCATTTCTTACACCCGTTCTCCCTCACCACTTCGTTCCTAACCCTATCTACTCGAGATACACCAGCCATACTCCTTAAACACTTCATCTCAAACACATTCAATTTCTGTCTCTCCATCACTTTCATTCCCCACAACTCCGATCCATATATCACAGTTGGTACAATCACTTTCTCATATAGAACTCTCTTTACATTCATGCCCAACCCTCTATTTTTTACTACTCCCTTAACTGCCCCCAACACTTTGCAACCTTCATTCACTCTCTGACGTACATCTGCTTCCACTCCACCATTTGCTGCAACATCAGACGCCAAGTACTTAAACTGATCCACCTCCTCAAGTAACTCTCCATTCAACATGACATTCAACCTTGCACCACCTTCCCTTCTCGTACATCTCATAACCTTACTCTTACCCACATTAACTCTCAACTTCCTTCTCTCACACACCCTTCCAAATTCTGTCACTAGTCGGTCAAGCTTCTCTTCTGTGTCTGCTACCAGTACAGTATCATCCGCAAACAACAACTACCAGTTTTAATCCTCGTCCAAGCACTCGAGCATTCACCTCTCTCACCACTCCATCAACATACAAGTTAAACAACTACGGCGACATCACACATCCCTGTCTCAGCCCCACTCTCACCGGAAACCAATCACTCACTTCATTTCCTATTCTAACACATGCTTTACTACCTTTGTAGAAACTTTTCACTGCTTGCAACAACCTTCCACCAACTCCATATAACCTCATCACATTCCACATTGCTTCCCTATCAACTCTATCATATGCTTTCTCCAGATCCATAAACGCAACATACACCGCCTTACCTTTTGCTAAATATTTCTCGCATATCTGCCTAACTGTAAAAATCTGATTCATACAACCCCTACCACTTCTAAAACCACCCTGTACTTCCAAGATTGCATTCTCTGTTTTATCCTTAATCCTATTAATCATTACTCTACCATACACTTTTCCAACTACACTCAACAAACTAATACCTCTTGAATTACAACACTCATGCACATCTCCCTTACCCTTATATAGTGGTACATTACATGCACAAACCCAATCTACTGGTACCATTGACAACACAAAACGCATATTAAACAATCTCACCAACCATTCAAGTACAGTCACACCCCCTTCCTTCAACATCTCAGCTTTCACACCATCCATACCAGATGCTTTTCCTACTCTTGTTTCATCTATTGCTCTCCTCACTTCCTCTATTGTAATCTCTCTCTCATTCTCATCTCCCATCACTGGCACCTCAACACCTGGAACAGCAATTATATCTGCCTCCCTATTATTCTCAATATTCAGCAAACTTCCAAAATATTCCGCCCACCTTTTCCTTGCCTCCCCTCCTTTTAACAACCTTCCATTTCCATCTTTCACTGTCTCTTCAATTCTTGCGCCAGCCTTCCTTACTCTCTGCACTTCTTTCCAAAACTTCTTCTTATTCTCTTCATATGACTGACCCAGTCCCTGACCCTACCTCAGGTCAGCTGCCCTCTTTGCCTCACGTACCTTGCGCTTTACTTCCACATTTTTCTCTCTATATTTTTCATACTTCTCTATACTATTACTCTGCAGCCATTCTTCAAAAGCCCTCTTTTTCTCTTCTACTTTTACCTTCACTCCTTCATTCCACCATTCACTGCCCTTCCTCATGCTGCCTCCAACAACCTTCTTGCCACATACATCACTTGCAATCCCAACAAAATGTTCTTTTACTAACTTCCACTCCTCCTCTAAATTACCAGTTTTTCTTACTCTCACCTCGTCATATGCCATTTTCAACCTTTCCTGATATTTACTTTTTACCCCCTGTTTTATTAGCTCTTCAACCCTCACTAGCTCCCTTTTACATCAACCTACTCTATTCCCCTACTCTTTTGCTACAACTAATTTTCCTTCCACCAGAAAATGATCAGACATACCGTTAGCCATACCCCTAAACACGTGCACGTCTTTCAATCTTCCAAACATTCTTTTAGTTATCAACACATAATCCATTAATGCCCTTTCTACTACTCTTCCATTTGCCACTCTTACCCATGTATACTTATTTTTATCTTTCTTTTTAAAAAAGCTAGCACTTATTACCATCTCTTGTTCAACACACATATCTACCAGTCTCTCACCACTCTC
>NC_090739.1:66917955-66922955 GCF_036898095.1 Palaemon carinicauda
GAAAAATCCTAAATATGTTGATTTTATCAGTATTCTGTACAGATAACTTTTGCGTGACACAAAAGTAGAGAGAGAGAGAGAGAGAGAGAGAGAGAGAGAGAGAGAGAGAGAGAGAGAGAGAGAGAGAGAGAGAGAGAGAGAGAGATATGACGTGGAAAAGTGAAAGATTGAAAAAATATTGTGACAATGGAGTGATTTCCCTTTGGACTCATTGTAATGCCATGCGATTTTACTCCCTAAGGAAATGTATTGAAGGGTGATTTTTGGCTTTTGAATTTACTCAGACCATCACATTTTTTTTTTATCGTCCATATTTTTCTCGGGGGACTTTTGTGAAAAGTTTTGTTTTACATATTGGGAATATTTTGCTCAATATTCTACTGGCTTTTTTTTTTATTTTATTTTATTTTTTTTTTTTTATATGTTGATAGTTGGAAATTCCCTTATTAAGTTCATCTTGAACTTGAAGAAGTATATAAATAGTAAATAAATGGCGTTAAACGAAGAAAAGGATAATAGGCTTAGGTCGTTTAGGAGGCTACCTTTACTAAATTCTTTTAATATATAATCAAGTATTGTTACCCACTTTTTTATAGCAATTTATCGTGTTAATGAAAATTAACGACAGATAAAAGTTGAAAACCTTCCATAATAAGATGTTAATGATTTTCTTTATCATGATAAATTACAGATGAATTCGTATCCTTTAAGAACCAGATTTTTATAAAGCTCTTGATAATGTCCAAAATCTTTAAAGATGAATATGAAAACTACATTTATAAAATTACACATTACGTAAAGCTTATTCAATTTTCCGAGCCAAAGTGTCACCTTTTCTTATTTCTTTTTTTTTTTTTTTACAAAAATACTTAGGTCTGAACTGTTTCTTTGTCGTGTTTCATATATGAATTTAAAATAACCTTTGTAAAAGATCTTACGATTAAACAATATGAATTACAAAACAGCGCACAACTGAAATTCATAGAATAATCCTCCATACGTGATCAGGTTGACTCAAAGATACCTAAAAGAGAGTTATTAATCTCCCGTCAGTTTATATATGTTTATATATATATATATATATATATATATATATATATATATATATATATATATATATATATATATATATATATATATATATATATTCATATATATATATATATATAAATATATTTATATTTATATATATATATATATATATATATATATGTATATATATATATGTATATATATATATATACATATATATATATATATATATATATATATATATATATATATATATATATATATATATATATATATATATATATATATACAGTATTTATATGTGTATGTATGCATATGTGTATATGTGTGTGTTTGTGTGTGAGTGTGCATGTATATATTCAATATTTTGGCTTTAGTGAAAGGATGAGTGACTTTTCTGACGTTCAACTAAACTATAGATTAGATTTGATAGATAATTATCAAACTGATAACAGAATCCATTTCGTTTGGTATTTTGGAGTTCTTTCTCAGCAGTCATAATCATAGTTTAAAGGGAGATGAGCTTGCAACCTCATACCAAAAGGCTAACGACTTTAAGTACCACCTTAACTTGAAACGTAAAAATATTGAAAAGAAATAGTCTTGTGTTTGTGCGTGTTCGGTTCTCCCACAAGAGGATTAGAATTTTCAGGATTTGTGAATTAAATTAGAAATAGCACTAAGGGTTAATTCTTCAACTAATACTAAATAATGCAACCAGCTATAAAGA
The DNA here is from genome assembly GCF_036898095.1 of Palaemon carinicauda. Lineage (NCBI taxonomy): Eukaryota > Metazoa > Arthropoda > Malacostraca > Decapoda > Palaemonidae > Palaemon > Palaemon carinicauda. The sequence goes on from NC_090739.1 coordinate 66,919,718, forward strand.
GTTGCCCACATAAATAGATACATACATATATATATACATACATACATACATGCACACATACACACACACACACATATATATATATGTATATATATATATATATATATATATATATATATATATATATATATATATATATATATGTGTGTGTGTGTGTGTGTATGTGTATGTGGGGGGGGGGGTTGTGTGTGTGCACTTTTATTCATGGCCGGGCTCTACTCATATATTTTTTTTCCCGTGCATATAATATTCATTATAGTTGTTGAGGCTCATTCCCCCATTATTTATGCTGAGCATCCAGCTTGTTATATATTACTGTAACGGACTGAACCATAGAATTTAGGCAATTAATTTATTTCACATTGTTTAGGTGAGTTCTTTTTGTGGGTAATTGGCACGAAAACAGAGAATAACGTCATGACATGAAATGCCTAATATCCTGAAACCCAGGAAAATTAATTAATTAAACATAATCGATCTCACTAAAGTATGTTCGGTCGAAAACATAATAAGCAGTACCTCAGTAATCCTATTGAGAGAGAGAGAGAGAGAGAGAGAGAGAGAGAGAGAGAGAGAGAGAGAGAGGGAGAGAGAGAGAATGTATGACTGCCAACATACGCTTAATGAAAGGAAAATCTATTATTATTCACCCGGATAATCTTTAGTTATAGATATTTACCACTATAAGCAATATACTAAATGAACTGGATATCAATTATTAATATAATTATAACAAAACTAATAAGATCAATTCCCTTAATAACTCTTTTTCGAATAAAGCGAGAAGGGTCAAAACACGTGAATTAATAAAGTATTTTGCAAACGACAGCTCTATTAAATGTAATTCCATTAGCTTACTTGGACTGACTTGGCGTTAGGGAAGGACGTGTTCCTCAGATAATTGTAGCTGATAACTTGAACCCTATGACAGAATAAACTAGAGGGGCACTCTGTAGAGAGAAGACCTCCGCCAGGGCAGCTTATTTCTCGACCTTCTGGCGTTTGTTAGATAACTTTAAACCTTGAAATATCTAGATTCGTTCATTCTCTTTTTATGTGGTCGTGTTTCTTTGACTACATGTACCTAACGCATCCACAAACCTATGTACAAATAAAGACAGGTACATTGTAACGCAAGGGAAGTATTAAAACTCTTTCACCTATCAAAATGATGCTAAACAAATTCATAATTTCCCAAAACTCTCGCTTATAAATCGATTGCTTCTTCCACAGGGTGGCTTATTTTTAGTTTAGACTTGTATTGAGCACCTGACTTGCCGATCTTAGTTCCAGAAAACTTTTGTCATTCAAAATCAGACATACCAAAGGCACTTTTTTCTTTTTTAATAATAATGGTAATGGAATAAGAAACACAAAAACGTGATTTTTTTTCCTACTCTTTGTCAAATACCAACCCATTTTGATACTTAAGATTCTATTAAGTAAATTTGGAAATACCTTGTTTACATATTTTTAGCTACCAATATTCCTATACTACGGAATTCCAGTAATTTTTCCTTAAATTTCAAAATTTTTGGTTGTTTGCTGGTCATGGTTTCAACGGAAATGCAAGCTGGGATTAACTTATTTTCACGTTCGTTCGTCTGCTCTTGTGGAACACGGGCTCTTGCGTTGGCAGACTGTATTTCGAGTTGAAAGGAGTCTAAGAAGAGCAGTTGGTGATATTTTTCAATGCTGTTACTGTTATTAATATAAGATATCTTAATTGTTCAATACTTTTCCTGTAGTTTATTTATTTCCTTGTTTACTTTCCTAATTGGGTTATTTTTCCCGGTTGGAGCCCTTGGGCTTATAGCATCTTGCTTTTTCAACTAGGGTTGTAGCTTAGCTAGTAATAATGATAATATTAAGGGAAGTCACAGCCAACACTATGCAGAGCATTCGAAGAAATAGATCATCATCCCTATTCTTAAAACATCTAGCAAGGAAAAGATTTAGATTTGACCACTTTTCAACTTATTTTTTCTTTATTTCTTGATTATCATTTACCGAATGATACAGATGTTCAACACAATGCATGTTCAGCTTTAGGATATATGAACTTATTGCATTATGCTTTAGATAGGTGAATTAAAAACTAGACACTGATATTGCAACGAAGATAATATGAATGTTTCTTTAATGGGACTATTGCGGTAAACGATAACTAGTAACTATACTTCCGACCTCCTGTTATGGAACTGAATCATTTTCAATAAACCTGTATATATTGATATATATATTTAATGAGAATTCGATGTTTTTCATCGTAAATTCATTTATGATGCCATATATGGAAAGAAAGAAGTTTGGATTTTATTTTATATTGTTATCTGTACAAACAAATCAAAATGAATGAAAAACGCTTGTGTTTAATAATAAACGTTTCAACATACATCCTTTAAAAGTCCTTGTTTATTTATTATGGTATTATTATCTAAAAGTTATGTATTATTCAAAATGTTTAGTATAGCACAATAGCGCTACATACATTGAAAGTGATATTGCATCAGATTTCAGTGATAGAACACGTTTTAACTTTAATTATAAGTGTTGTAGGGTACATCATAAAGTACTAAATTTATTAAGAAAATCGAAATAAAATTATGTTTTACTTCAAAACAGAAACCTTACCATCACAAGAGAAAAATATCATGGATTTTTGGGTATGCCACCCAAACCTTTTCGATGTTCGAAGAATAACAATTGGTTCGGCTGAGTACTGCACTTTGGAAACTGACCTGCTACCAGTAAACCACCGTCCTCCACCGTATTAATTCATGAGTCAACATCTTATAAGAACTACAGTGGAAAACACTAGGGAAAATTTACTGGAACTGAGAATTTGACGTATCTTTCCTAACAAGTAGTAAGCTCGGTACCTATAATATATAATATCTTTAAAAAGATATGAGAAATACATACAAAATATGAAAATGTTTTGTAATGGAGAACTCAAAATTAGATATAGATTTAACTATAAAAGACTTTTTGAAATTTTAGTCACCTTCATACCTTATCTTTGATATGTTCATTGTGTTTCTATTGGATCATCAATTCAAGCAATATTAATTAAACCGCTGTTGTAAAATAATTTATATAATCAGGGACTTGAAATAACCCTCTTATATGACGTGCTATTATGATTAAAAATGTGAAGTATAATATATACACACACATACTGTACAGTATATATATGTATATATATATATATATATATATATATATATATATATAT
>NC_090739.1:66925455-66930455 GCF_036898095.1 Palaemon carinicauda
CATTTCGAGAAATCTTCTCATCCATTAATATCTTCACTTTTCTAATCTTGCTATCCATATTTATTGTTACTCCTGAATAGACCTACTGTACGTTAGCCTCTGCTTTGGAGAATCTATTCACGAACCTTTCGACTTTTCCATAATCTATTTATAATCCAGCTTCTCCTATACTCTTTCCTGTTGCTAATCAATTCCCTAAGCTCGATTATATAAATAGCTATAATCTGAGCTTTTCCTTTCTAAATAAAACCAAATCAGTATTAAATAGAATTTCTTCTTTATCTAGTTTTGCCTCACTACAGATTTATTAGATTTATTTTCATATAATTCCTTTGATGCCAAGGCCTACATTAATCAACTTTGTAACTGAATCTGTGTCGATCCCAAAGTAACAACGCATATTTTTTTTCAGAAAAATTGCAATCAACGATGAACAATGTCAAAATAATTAGTGTTTCCTCCTTACGAGTGAAGGAGGAACGTTTTCCTATAATGCTACAAGGAATAATGTAGTAAGAAACCCCTAGGGGCTCAGATACAGCATTCTCTACCGAAAGGAGGCAATGTCAAAAGAATTAACGTTTCCTCCTGAAGAGTGAAGGAGGAACGTTTTTCCTAAATCCATTTACAAGTTGCATTTACCAACGGCCTTTTCCCTTCAAGCACTAAAAACCAACCAACAATGAAGCCTTTTATCTTTTCACCAACTTTATCACAAAAATGCAATTTTTTCACAATAATGCAATTAGCTCTGCCTTAATCCAAAATGAGTCGGACATGGATTCAGGAACTGTCAGTTAAACCTCCACTCTTTCAAAGCTCTTCTGTGGATATCTGTCCCTACTTTCCATCCAAAGTTTCACCGGTGCAATCCTGAGATCTTAAAGCTTAGAGCATATGGGTTTTGTCATTCAATCTATTGATGCGTAGTTTTATGTTTGCGTCCAAGTAATCATTATAAGAATCACGTTGTCATAATCTTGTTTTTATGTTTCCAATTAATTACAAGACGCAAACGAGTAAATCTTAGTAAATTAGAAAGGTTAATCAAAAAAAGAAAGAAAATAATAGTTAAGCATTCCATTTGAATATAAAAAGTGACATGTTCCTTTTCATCTTAATGCAATGATGAAAGAAGCAGAATTTTAAAGTTCACAATTACAGGAATTTTCCATTTAACACTAATGTATAATGAAATTCCACGATAGTTTCTTTTGAAGACAAATGGAGACATGAACTGCACTTTCTTAATTAACATTGCCTAACTAACCCTCAATGCCATTACGCTGATGAGCTGCAAAAGGGAATCCTCCCTAAAAGCCAGCTTCAAGCCATAATTCGTCATCTAAAACTAATATTCATTTTACTCCACAGTTTTAAGTCCATTTGCTATCACTTTAATATAATTCTTTATATCTAATACACTGCATTATCTAATTCATAGAGTTTTATTTAATATTCAGTATTATTTCATTTACATATTGCAGCATCTCTTCCTTGTTTATATAAAGATTTAATGGTCCTGGATTAGATTACTAATTTAACCCCCACAAGAATAGTAAACAGTCATGTATACATATAATATTGCAATGTTTAAGGATTCATCTACGTGTATATTTTGCGCTCAGATATACAGTTCGGATAAATAAATAAATAAATATATATGTGTGTATGTATACACACACACATATACACACACACACACACATATATATATATATATATATATATATATATATATATATATATATATATATATATGTGTGTGTGTGTGTGTGTGTGTGTGTGTGTGAGTGTATGTGTGCGTGTTTGTCTGTGATTGTGTGTGAAGGCGGACGACATTTTTGATGGAACGAACTATTTCCTCTAAATCTCCCGTCAGGTGGGATTTTAGTCCCGAAGGATATTAGGTGCTGGAAAATATAGTGAGATGGGTTCAAGCAAAGCTATTACTGGCTCCCTCGACCCAATTTCCCCTTTGGGAAGGCGAACGTGATGGAAATATTAACAGCGCTGTCGAACGCTTGATAACGCTGCCGAATATCACATGGTGAAAGAAAATTATTCAGTATTCAAGTTGTTCGTGAATTTCAAAGGTATGGGCATCTGGTCAGAGAGGAAGGATACGAAAATCATATGATCATTGGTTTCATACGAAATGTGGTAACTAGTTGTTAGAATGTAAAATGCAGTAAAGGATTTCGGTGTACAGAGCATTCTAGTTTTATTCCAGGTGGGACAGACTGTGGAATGATCTTCCTAATCTGGTGGTTGAACCGGTGTAACTTGAGGTGTCCATAGTTATTACAAAACATTTCTGTTGAATAGGTAGAGATAAGACTCGTTTCATAATCAGTGACTAATCTATTTTAACGTTGTTGATTATTTGGCTTAAAATATTCTATATCTTTTTATTACTTCTCATATGTGATTAAATTATTGGTTCTTTATTCCCTTGTTACACTGGCCTTCTTTCCCAGTTGTAGCCATTAATCTCGTATCATCCAGCCTTTCTACCTAGGGTTGTAGTTTAATAATAATAATAATAATAATAATAATAATAATAATAATAATAATAATAATAATAATAATAATAATAATAATAATAATAACAACGACCAAAAGTTATAATATTATTCTAATAAATACAATGATTGTAATAGATGACTATAAGCAATGATCTGACAAAATTATGATAATCGTTATAAAAAACTAACGTCCAAGAATATGTAAATGATTCCAGTAACCAACATAAACTAATGACCGAACTCCTTAATTAGCCTATGCATAAAAATCTGATTAAGAATAGGGCTTTTTTTTTTTTTTTTTTTTTTTTGAATGGAGGTTTGTCTTATATTAAATCCACAAGACATATTTTACATATTTTCCTCCGTCCTCATTCTCCTGATAACACTTACTGTAAATTACCAAACAATTCTTCCCCCAGGGGGTTACCTACTACACTGTAATTGTTTAGTGGCTACTTTCCTCTTGCTAAGGGTAGAAGAGACTCTTTAGCTATGGTAAGCAGCTCTTCTAGGAGAAGGACACTCCAAAATCAAACCATTGTTCTCTATTCTTGGGTAGTGCCATAGCTTCTGTACCATGGTATTCCACTGTCTTAAGTTAGAGTTCCCATGCTTGAGGGTACACTCGAGCACTCTAGTCTATCTAATTTCTCTTGCTCTTGTTTTTTAAAGTTTTTATAGTGTATATATGAAAGATTTAGATTAATGTTGTTACTGTTCTTAAAATATCTTATTTTTCCTTATTTTCTTTCCTCATTGGGCTATTTTCCCTGATGGGGACACTTGGCTTATAGCATCCTTCTTTTCCAACTAGGTATGTAGCTTAACAAGTAATAATAGTAATAATTTCTACCGATCTAATAAAGAACCATTGGAATGCGTGTATTAAGACGTCAAAACATGAATGCCATTTCACAAGGTCAAATTACGTGTCAAATCATAATTAACGTTTGATTAGGAGGTGAATGATGGTCCAACGAGAATAACAGATTCTAAAGAGTAAGACCATCATTATTCTACCGTCTAGTGATTCTCTCTCTCTCTCTCTCTCTCTCTCTCTCTCTCTCTCTCTCTCTCTCTCTCTCTCTCTCTCTCTCTCTCTCTTTAGTATGATCCTTTACGTCTATATATAAACTAATAGAAACGTCTGAAATATCATTCTTTTACTTTAAGGGCCACATTTTCGAAAAAAAGATAAACTTATATTCATGATACTAATCTTCTTATCTAGGCTGCATCTCGGTCTAAAGAATCTACCGATGATGTCTTAAAAATCTAAGAAGAAAGAAGAAAAAACTCTATACCGTTATAGACGTTAGAAAAATAACGAAATAAATAGAGACAGAGAGGATGACAGAATGGTAGCGAGAGAGTTAATTGTATTCTAATTTCCTTGACGGATGGCGCTCAGATAGCGTAGATTTTCTGTTTATCCCAATTTGCAATGGAAATCGCGATTTTTTTGGGAATGTGGAATGTCTTATATCTGACACACGATATAGGAGGGAAATCCCTTCAAAAGTAATTATATCACTTTGTATAGATATCATATATACATAGTTATTATTACTAATATAAATACATATATATATATATATATATATATATATATATATATATATATATATATATATACATATATATATATATATATACATATATATATATATATATATATATATATATATATATATATATATATATATATATATATATATATATATATGCTAGAGTGGGCGCTGGAGAGGTAGAAGGTGTCATTGGGAAGTATGGCGTACCAGGTGAAAATGAGAGTGGTGAGAGACTGGTAGATATGTGTGTTGAACAAGAGATGGTAATAAGTGCTAGCTTTTTTAAAAAGAAAGATAAAAATAAGTATACATGGGTAAGAGTGGCAAATGGAAGAGTAGTAGAAAGGGCATTAATGGATTATGTGTTGATAACTAAAAGGATGTTTAGAAGATTGAAAGACGTGCACGTGTTTAGGGGTATGGCTAACGGTATGTCTGATCATTTTTTGGTGGAAGGAAAATTAGTTGTAGCAAAAGAGTGGGGGAATAGAGTAGATGGATGTAAAAGGGAGCTAGTGAGGGTTGAAGAGCTAATAAAACCGGGGGTAAAAAGTAAATATCAGGAAAGGTTGAAAATGGCATATGACGAGGTGAGAGTAAGAGAAACTGGTTATTTAGAGGAGGAGTGGAAGTTAGCAAAAGAAAATTTTGTTGGGATTGCAAGTGATGTATGTGGCAAGAAGGTTGTTGGAGGCAGCATGAGGAAGGGCAGTGAATGGTGGAATGAAGGAGTGAAGGTAAAAGTGGAAGAGAAAAAGAGGGCTTTTGAAGAATGGCTGCAGAGTAATAGTATAGAGAAGTATGAAAAATATAGAGAGAAAAATGTGGAAGTAAAGCGCAACGTACGTGAGGCAAAGAGGGCAGCTGACCTGAGGTGGGGTCAGGGACTGAGTCAGTCATA
>NC_090739.1:66950455-66965455 GCF_036898095.1 Palaemon carinicauda
GAAAATACAACAAAGAAAACCAATGAACAAAGAAAATAAAAGCCATTAAAGTAGATTGAATTCGTCCTTTTAGTTTCAAAGCGGTCTATTGCATTTTTTATTCATTGATAAAAAACTCATCATAGATAAACAGGTACTCTGTACGACTTGGAGAAGTAGATATTAGATCTAGCAGATATGTACTTTCAATTAAATACAACAATTATTTCTAATTTTCAAAGTCTATATGGTATTTGTGCATAGACTAATAGATGGGGTTAAGGAGTACTATAATATAAGAAAGACTACAAACAAAAGCATCATATCTAATCGCTTGTATTACTCCTCTTACTCAAGATCATAAAGATTGAATTTTACATAATTCTCTCTCTCTCTCTCTCTCTCTCTCTCTCTCTCTCTCTCTCTCTCTCCTCTCTCTCTCTCTCTCTCTCTCTTCTTACTGTTTCCCTTTTTCTTATATTCAACTCATAAATTCTTCTCTAATTTTATGATAAAGAGTATTTTGTCTTAATTCTATTTTGGCTTAACTAGATCTTCCACTTTACTTAATTCCTCTATCTTTCGCTTCAAATAATAAACAATCATGTATATTCCTTTTACCATTACATTTCTTAATTTGTTCTCTAATTTTCTGCAATATAATAGATCTTATTTTATCATTTCATGGTTTCTAATACATTCTTAGCTATACTATTCCTTATAGACCAAAGATATGAAATAATAAATTTGTCATTTCCATTCACTTCAGGAACTTCATACCTATTATATGTTCCCTTTTCTTCCTCTGTCACCTACTTTCACATTCAAATCACCCAGCACAACCTATCAACCACATTCCCGCCTTTTCAAAACATTATTATGCAAAAACTTTATTTCACCACTTGTGGGAGGAGAGGTCACATATACTAGTTACTGAACTATTTCTTCTGTCACAAACAGATTTCTACGTTTACAGAAGCCAAGTCTGAAAAATCTTCTTATTCTTCTTTTACTGGTTTTTCATACCATTACGAGTGCTCAAATGCTTTTCGATTGCATATATATATATATATATATATATATATATATATATATATATATATATATATATATATATATATATATGTGTGTGTGTGTGTATATATATGTATATATGTATATATATATATTATATATATATATATATATATATATATATATATATATATATATATATATATATATATATATATACATATATATACATATACATATATGTGTGTGTATGAGTGGTTTCTTATACCCCTTCTTTGTATAGTATGGTACCTTTCCGGCGCTCATCAAGTGTTTTAAAAAATTGGTTGATAGCTCGAAATCTCTCTCTCTCTCTCTCTCTCTCTCTCTCCTCTCTCTCCTCTCTCTCTCTCTCTCTCCTCTCTCCTCTCTCTCTCTCACTTGGTGTATATATGAATACCTGTTATCTTTGCATGTATAAGTCAGACATAGACTGTTTGTTGAAAAGTATTCTCAGAATGATATCAACATGAGATGGTTATTTCTAGTCCAAAATATTTTTCTCTAATAAATAGCTGGTAAAAAACTATGATAATCCTCATGATAAAATTCCGATAAAATGCCAAATGATGAAGCCTAATGGTGAAAGGATGTTTCAAATTGTTTATGTTCTACAGGGAGGATCTTCAGCATCGGAATTCCCAGATATTTCTTCCAGTAGGCTTATTACTAAGAGCCTGCTCGGGGTTTGAATTATTCATGAAGTCGCTTCGGCCCTAGGCCTAAATCTCGACCAGGATATACGTGTGAGATTATAAAGTTGATCTAATAGAAAAGGGGAGAAGGAAAATTTATGAATAAAGACTATCAGTGAATTTTATATTAGATCGATGACCAAACTCAATACACTATTACAATATAACCAAATGGAATTTAATTCAAACTGCCTTTGATATTCTATACAGATGTCAGTGTTCATAAGATCAGGAATCATTCGATCTAGTCACACACACACACACACACACACACACACACACTCACACACACACACAGACACACACACATATATATATATATATATATATATATATATATATATATATATATATATATATATATATATATATATATATATATATATATATATACCAGACCAAGACACCTTAAGTTTAGTAACATCCGAACAATTAACCCGAGGTTTGGAAAATATAAGTATATATATACATAAATATCATATATATAAATGTTCAGTTTTTTGTTCGTTCATATGTCACACATAAATCATATAACTGAGCATCTTATTTCTAATATTAGATATTACATTGTCTTTATTTCGGGGTTTTAACCAAGTGGGAATCATCACCCTAAATTTTTGCGAAATTCGTCTGTTAGTCGATTATCTTTGAAATTTGTTGAATCCCTTCCATCAAGTTTCTTATTTACCGAAAGTTCTCTCTAGAGATCAGTATATTCCATATATAGCCTTCATCTAACTCAGTACCCACAAGATAAGAAATATATATATACATATATATATATATATATATATATATATATATATATATATATATATATATGTGTGTGTGTGTGCATATATATATATAAATATATTTATATATATATATATATATATATATATATATATATATATATATATATATATATATATATATATATATATATATATATATACATATATATATATATATATGTGTGTGTGTGTGTGTGTGTGTGTGTGTGTGTGATTAAGAAGATCTTTCTCAAAAAAGCATTAATTTCTTTATTTTGTATTCTTTTTTTCATTACTAGATTGATCATGTTAACATTCTCATAAAATTCTAATAATCTATCTTTTGTATCAATGCTTGAATATTTATTTGTGAATATAATCAAACCTTTCTCCGTACATGAATTGAGTTTGATGCTATTTTACAATAATTTGGTTTTAAAATTATTGCAATTTCCAAGGTTATTTATCTTTCGTTGTTAAGGAGGTGGGGTTATAAAACGCATATCTAAAATTGATAATATTTAATCTCCATATAAAAATACAAGTATAAATAAAACCACTCAGGTTTCCCAGAAAAAATGGGAAAAAATGTCTCAGAAGAAGTATGATTTTACACCTCTCCTAATAGATTGTCAAGATTGTACCATTATTCTATGACACACATTTTGATTCGTACTTCATATTGATAAGTAAACGTAACTATGAGAAATTAGGTAATTACATGGTAATTGATTTGTCTACTGGGTAGGACTTTGAGAGCAAAGATGACATTTAAATAGGCAATATCTGTATTGGTAAATATCTTTATTTATTTTTTCTATTACCTAGATGTCATTACATCAAATGGATACCGCTGGTGAAAATCTATTTTGCTACTTCATGTTAAAAGATTATTTTATATCATAACAATTATTAGATTGTATAGTCTACGATATTGAAAATATAATTCCGGGTTGTTATTGGAAATTATGATTATTATATACAGGGAAGTGTAAAACACAAAAAGTATGTTTTGTTACATGAAAACCTCACAAATGTTCCTGTCAGTTTTTAAATGAAACAAATACCTAATACCTTTATAACATTCAAGATTTAAATGAAATAAAAAGGTTAAGAACAAGGTAATGAAGTATACAGAATATGAAAAAATATTGGAGTAAGAATTTAATGTTTGGGTGTAAGAATTAATGAACTACGCCTTAAAGAAACTTGTTACAATAATCGTTTATTGATAACAAGCGGGATAATCGTATTGCAAATACATACGTCATTAAAACAGTTATCGAGAACAGGAACTGATCGTGCTAAATATTTTCGTACTTATTTCTCCTAAAGGAGCTTCTCGACTGCGGTTGAAATCATTCTTGATAAATATTTACTTAAAGAAGGAAATAATTTTGAAATGTATGTACAAATATTGACTCTAGCGAATCAACATTAAAATGTTGTTCCTGTAGTGGATGTCAGGAATGGTTAGCCTTAAGACTAACATACTGTACATTAAGCTTATCAATTCTATAATTATTAGGAGTTTTCACTGATGTGAAATAATGGCCGAATAGGGATTTTAACAATACCTCACTTTCGTTAGATTATGTACAGTCGAGATTTAAGTAGATATTCTGTATGGTCCATTAATATTCTCATTATTTATAGGATTATAGTCACTGTAATAGAAAACATTTCAAAAGCCTGAGAAGACTGGCAGTGATCTACATGAGTTTTGCTTTTTTTGATTATTTATTCTAACTAACTTCCTATAAAAAAAACGATTATAGTGAAAACCTATGAAATACCTCTTGCAAAAGGAAGGTAAATCGAGGTACTTTTTTTCAAAAAGCGTTTTAATGGTAATTACCCAAGAGTCAGTTCTCTTCCTTTTCGCTTTGGTTTCACTCGGCTCTGATTTGCATTTCGAAGTAGTCCCTATTATATCATTAAACATCAAGAAGGCAAAATTGATACTGAAGATTTTAGATCATCTTCATAGTGACGACTGACGACTTTTTATCAAACTGATATTGAATTTTTTTTCATCAAACTGATTGTAAAAAAAATGATCATATAACACTTTGGTTCCACGCGGCTTAGATTTACATTTCGAATCAGTCTCTATAATATCATTGTGGTGGTCGATGTGGTAACATCCTGTGAATGCCAGATTGTGGTTAAAGTCCCGCTCAAACTCATTCGTTTCTTTGGTCACTGCAACCTCACCATCCTTGTGAGCTAAGGATGGGGTGTTTGGGGGAGCCTATAGGTCTATCTGCTGAGTCATCAGCAGCCATTGCCTGGCCCTCCTTGGTCCTATCTTTGGTGGCAAGGGGGCTTAGGCGCTGATCATATGTGATATGGTCAGTTTCTAGGGCATTGTCTTGCTCGATAGGGCAATGTCACTGTCACTTGTTTCTGCCATTCATAAGCAAACTTTAAACCTTTAAACATTAAGAAGGCAAAATTGATAACGAAGATTTTAGATCATCTTGATAGTGACGACATTTTATCAAGCTGATAGTGAAGACATTCTATCAATTTGATATTGAAAAATTATCAAAATGATAACAAATACTTCTCATCAAACAAATTCCTTTCCACCACAAAAGCCTTCAATACTTTTCAACAAGAGAGTCATTCGCAGATTTTGACAACTTTCAACTTTTCTTTACCGAATTCCCTTTTATAAAATTCCGGTGTCATAAACAGGACCAGTTAGGGTTAAATGGAGATGCCCCGCTTGTATAGAATATTAAACTAAACTCAGACAGGATGTCTCTTTTGCTCGTCCAAGAGGTCGTCCTTGGCGAAGGTGTGCGTGTCGTCCTCCAAGGAGTCGTCCCCGTCGTCCAGACCGTACCTGCCATGGAAAGATGACGATTAGAATACGTCCTTCTTATGCATAACGTGAAGACAGGTCGTATATTTAGGGTTATCATACGAATGTATATCTAACTATCTGTCTATCTATATAAACATATGTGTGTGTGTATGTGTGTGAGTGTCTGTGTTTATATGTGTGTATATATAATTAGATCGATAGATATATTGATAGCTATATGCATGTTTATACTATATATATATATATATATATATATATATATATATATATATATATATATATATATATATATATATATACGTATATATATATATATATATATATATATATATATACGTATATATATATATATATATATATATATATATATATATATATATATATATATATATATGTGTGTGTGTGTGTGTGTAAATAAATAGATAGATGAATAGATAGATATATATTTATCCATGTATAATTATGTTTATATATATATATATATATATATATATATATATATATATATATATATATATATATATATATATATATATATATATATATTTATATGTGTATATATATATGTACATACACACACACACACACACACACATATATATATATATATATATATATATATATATATATATATATATATATATATATATATATACGTACATATATATATGCATATATATTTATGTGTGTATATATATGCACATACGCACACACACACAGACACACACACACACACACATATATATATATATATATATATATATATATATACATATGTGTATATATATATATATATATATATATATATATATATATATATATATATATATATATATACATATATACATATTTATATATGTGTGTATATATATTTGTGTATATATATGTGTGTATATATATATATATATATATATATATATATATATATATATATATATATATATATATATATCTATATGTATATATATATATATATATATATATATATATATATATATATAGATCGGTAGATAGATAGATAGATATACCAATCACGCAAATTCCTCTCCATTAGAAGAAATGGCTTCATAATCGTACAGTATTCCAGTTTCCCAATAAGTCATTAAGGAGGATTCTGCTAACACAAGTGTCATATAGAGGGTTGGACTCATGACTGATAAGCAGGGATTTGTCAACGGATATAGAAGCATCCGTAAGATTAATGTTGCTCTATTTAACAATAACTAGTCGCCCACTTTGTCTGGTTGCTCCTTTTAAAGGTGGATGGTGGAATCGACACATCATGTTGTAGATATATAAAATGTGAGACCGTTACATTAACTGACGTTAATATATTATCATACCTAAAGCAATGTATGATGTTTCCCATTTATTATGTTTCCCATTTATTATGTCTCATTTATTATATGTCTCTTGTAAATAAATACACCCCCTATGTATTCATATGTGTATATGCATTATTATACCATGTTATTATGCATAGTTATTCATTATATTATTAAGTGTGGCAACGCCCCGAAGACATGGCAACAATGTACCTCCCAGCCTTGGGGCATCACACAGTGCTTGTATTGTCGTTCGTCACCCAAGGCAGACGTATTTCCTGCCTGTTGTATTTAATTCATATATTGCACCTTCTCAATAGAACTTACATTAATTTCAAGATTGTGTTTCCTTCCCAACCTCCCAGGAACACCCCCAACATGGCGCAGTGAGTATTTTGTGAGAAGACAGTGCTTTTACAAGTTTTTCAAGCAACACAAGACGACGATTACAGCCGCCATTACTCTCCCCGTGAATCTCCATGGATTTATTGTGCAGTTCATGTGCATTTAAGTGTAGTGTTCGTTGCCCATAGTGACTTATAAGTGGACCCTTTTAGTGCAGTGTGCCTTAGTGACTGTTAAGTGACCCCCTCATGTGCTGTGTCTTGTAATTAAGTACAAGAACGAGCTTAGCACATAATTCAACTTGGCCGGCACACTGACATCCAGTCACTTTGAACGCTTCCGGGCAACTGACCGTGACGTCACCGAGGGGAGTGACTACTGCTCGTCGAACAGACTCCTCCCCCTCCCTACCTGAACCATACCGCTACATTTAGTATAACATGCACATATTCGTAAGAATGATATTATTTCTGAATATTTTGGAAAATTGAACTTTTATTTCTTACATATTTCTTTTTGATATGTTAATGTTAATGTTTTTACAATAAACCATGTCGGAATCAGAATTTCACGAGGAATCTTCTGATATACGAGAAGCAGAGGTAGAGGAAGGATTTAATCCTAATGTTGGAGCTCTCGGTGGATTAATTGGGGAGGAAGTATACCAGTTGCCACCGCCACTCACCCCACATTATACAACTCCTCCATCAGCTTCAGGGGCCGATTTTCTTCATTTCATCAAGTATCTTGAACAATGTCGAATACAAGAGGATGCAAGAAGGCGCCAAGAAGAGGATTTTCGACGCAGAGAAGACGAACAACGTCGACAGGAAGAAAGTGCTCGCTTTACAGCATTGTTGCAGAGGTTGCTCCCTGTTACCTCCCAACCTGACAGCACACATAGCCTTTCAGTCAATACATCGTCTACATCGTCAGTACCTACTGTTTCATCTTCAAGTTCATCAGTAATACCTGCCCCTCAAAAAGCTATCACCCAGAACCCGCCTCCCCTTCAAGCAGATGCCAGTTTTCAAGTTTTTCGAGAATGGAGACGTCGATGGGAAGATTATTCTATCATGGTGGATTTATCCAAGCTACCTAGAGAGAAGCAACTCATTCAGCTTAGAATGTGCCTCACTCTCGAGACGCAGAGGATCTTGGAGCACACCCTGGATATTCCACCCAGCACAGCCAAGACAGTAGAAGAGGTCTTAGATGAGCTGCAGGATCACGTGAAAAGTCTACGCAACGAAGCCCTACGCCGAAGGGAACTCTTAAGTTGTAAGCAGTTTGAGGGAGAATCTTTTTCAGATTTTTACGTGCGACTTAAGCATATAGCTGAAGAGGTGGACGTCTGTCCGGGGAATTCATCAGTGTGTGAAGAAACTCAAATGAAGATGATAATTCTCATGGGTATCAGGGATGGAGAACTCGTCCAGAAACTCATCTCTCTTGATGCAACAGCTTCACTACAGGAGGTGGTCAATACTTGTCGCTCATATGAGGCGGCCAGGAAGGCTACTTCTGCCATTCGAGCACCAACCTCCCAGCTACGTGTTGTTTCAACGTACAAGAAACAGAAGGGAGGTGGTAAAAATCATTCCTCAACCCCACCACCCAAACCAGCCACTCCATGCCAGTGTTGTGCACGTACCCACCATTCTTCCGAAGTTTGCCCAGCCCTAGAAAGCAGCTGCAAGAACTGTGGTCGACGAGGGCATTGGGACAGGACTCCTAAGTGCCCAGCCAATGCAGCACAGTGCCGAGTTTGTAACCGTGTGGGACATTACGATAAATACTGTAAGACAAAGAGAAATGACAGTACACAGGGTGGCTCTTCAAGTGACAAAGCTACCCCATCGTCAGGTAAATCAAAGGTCGTAAAGAAGTCCAGCTGCCGTCGAGTCGAAACTTTCGGCAAGTCGCCTAAGCCTGTCAGTGTTCTTCTAACATATGGAGATGTTACATCCCGAATTCAGATGTTACCTGACACAGGCGCCGAAGTCTCCGTGGTAGGACCCCAGCATCTTGACCTACTGAAGATACCTAGGAGTAGTTTGAAGCCATTCCCTACAACTGTAACTCTAACTGCCGACGGTTCAGCCATGACACCTGCTTTGGGTACCTTCCAAGCCACTCTTACTCTGGGTAAGCAGTCCTGTTCTGCTGTTATACAGGTTCATGACGGTGTTCAAACCCCATTGCTGTCTTACAGCCACTGTAAGGAATTGGCAATTATTTCTCCTGACTTTCCCAAGCCAATATTGGAAGTTAAGCATGTCAAAAGATGCAAGGAATTGCCCCTTTCTGCTATCACATCGCCTACTGAGGCAAGAGAATTTTTTCTGCGGGAGTTCAAGGATGTTCTCGTCACCAAAGAAGACCTCAAGACAACACCACTCCAGCCGATGACCGGTCCTCCAATGAGGATCCACCTCAAGGATGGTGCAGTACCCTTTGCTGTCCACACTCCACGCCAGATACCCTTTGCTTTCCGCGATCAAGTTAAGGAAGAACTCGCCTCCATGGTAACCCAAGGAATCATCAAGCCTGCCGGTGATGAACCTTCAGAATGGTGCCATCCACTTGTCGTAGTAGCTAAGGACTCAGGTGTCCGTATCACTGTTGACCTCACTAAGCTCAACAGCCAAGTGTCCCGACCAACCCACCCTTCTCCAACTCCGTTCGCTGCCATCCGTAGTGTTAATTCGAAGGCAAGGTATTTCACTACAGCAGATGCCTTATGTGGATATTGGCAGATGGCACTTGCTGAAGAGGACCAACACTTGACAACCTTCATTACACCGTACGGCCGTTTCAAGCATTGCAGAGGCCCAATGGGTTTTGCAGCTACAGGGGATGCCTTCTGTCTCCGCGGTGATATGGCTCTTCAAGGAATGCAGAACTGTGTAAAGGTCGTGGATGACATACTTCTTTCGGATGAAGATTACTTCACTCATCTTCAACAAATCTACGAGATGCTTCTTCGATGCCGTAAATTCAGGATTACTCTCAACAGAGACAAGTTTGTGGTTGCTGCATCTCAAGTGTCCTTTTGTGGATATCAGCTCTCAGAAGAGGGTATAGCAGCTGATCCTGGCAAAGTTAGTGCAATCCGGGATTTTCCAACTCCTACCAATTTGACTGACCTTCGATCATTCATGGGTTTAGTGAACCAGTTGGCTGAATTTACCCCTGATATTGCTGCTACAGCTCAGCCCCTACGACCTCTGATGAGCCCCAAGAGAGCATTCGTTTGGACTCCTGATCATGACGATGCATTTCATCGAGTCAAGGCCGCCTTGGTAAGCCCCCCAGTCCTTGCCTCCTTTGATCCTGCATTGCCGGTAATCCTCCAGACTGACGCCTCTCGCCTATATGGAATTGGATACGCCCTTCTACAGGACCATAGTAATGGCAGACTTCGCCTAGTTCAATGCGGCTCCCGTTTCCTCACAGATGCCGAGTCCCGCTACGCTACTATAGAGTTAGAATTGTTAGCTGTGGTCTGGGCTATGTCTAAGTGTAGATTGTATCTAGCTGGTCTTCAGCATTTTACCCTGATGACTGATCACCGGCCACTCATCCCAATTCTCAATCATTATACACTTGATGCAGTGGAGAATCCTCGCCTTCAGCGTCTCAAGGAAAAGATTTCACCGTACCTATTCACAGCAGTGTGGCAAGCTGGAAAGCAGCTCAGCATTCCAGATGCCTTATCTCGAGCTCCAGTCAGTCAGCCTACTCCAGAAGATGATATCACTTGTGCTGATGTTGCAACACACGTCAGGTATATCGTCAATGTCAATGCTGTCATCGCCGAAGAAGATTCTACGCCCCAAGATGCAGATAGGACACTTCAGGAACTCCGAGCTGCAGCAAGAGCTGATCCATCGTATACCCGTCTTGTGAATTGTGTGACTTCAGGATTTCCATCAAGCCGTTATAACCAACACCAGTCGTTACTCCCTTTCTGGAAATTAAGGGAAAACCTCTCAACTGATGGTGATCTGGTTCTCTACGGAGCAAGAATTGTTGTCCCTGCTGCCCTCCGCCGTCGTACTCTCGCTCGTCTACATGATAGCCATCGAGGAGTGGAAGCCACAAAGCGACGTGCAAGACAGACTGTTTTTTGGCCGGGAATTGATTCAGACATCACCAGTACTGTCAGAGCTTGTGAATCATGCCAAATGTTGCAGCCTAGCCTTCAGCAGGAACCCTTATTGAATGATGATCACCCTACGAGGCCTTTTGAGTCTGTCTCAGCTGACTTTTTCAGTGTCGCTGGGAAGTCATTCCTCGTTGTAACCGATCGACTCTCTGGGTGGCCTGTTGTGGTACCATGTAAAGGAGACACTACTGCTTCCAACACCATACGTATCTTCTGTCGTTACTTCAGGGAAGTCGGTGTTCCCCTTCGTCTCAGGACCGATGGTGGCCCTCAATTCGCCAGCAAAGACTTTCAAGATTTCATGATGAGATGGGGTGTCCACCATATCATGTCGTCACCACATTACCCGCAGTCCAATGGCCATGCAGAAGCTTCCGTAAAAGCCATTAAGCACTTAATTCTGAAGACAGCACCTTCTGGCAATATTGACTGCGAAGAATTTGATCGAGGCCTTTTGGAACTGCGTAATACTCCAAACTTCACAGGCCGCTCTCCAGCACAGATTTTGTATGGCCACCCACTCCGTACCTGTGTACCTGCTCATCCACAGTCTTTTTCAGAGGAATGGCAAGCCAAGTCTGAGGACTGTGACCGCCGTGCAGCTGCCCGTGCCGAACAAGTAAAACAACAATACGATCAACATGCCCGCCCACTTCCCAAGTTGGAAATAGGTCAGACAGTAAGGATCCAAGACCCGACATCACATCGATGGGAAAAGGTTGGCGTTGTCATGGGTTTTGGCAAATCACGGGACTATGAGGTGCGTCTTCCCAGTGGCCGAGTTTGGTGGCGTAACCGCCGCTTTCTACGTCCAGTGCCAACACCTGGTGTTGACCCCGTCCCCCATTTACCTGTGGCCCCTTGCACGGACATAGAAAGGTCCTTAGTCTCTAACCCCCAAGTGTTCCCACGCAGATCTCAAAGGATCATTAGACAGAGTTCGCTCGAGAATGGAACTACGAGCGCGAGGGGGGAGGGAGGTGTAGATATATAAAATGTGAGACCGTTACATTAACTGACGTTAATATATTATCATACCTAAAGCAATGTATGATGTTTCCCATTTATTATGTTTCCCATTTATTATGTCTCATTTATTATATGTCTCTTGTAAATAAATACACCCCCTATGTATTCATATGTGTATATGCATTATTATACCATGTTATTATGCATAGTTATTCATTATATTATTAAGTGTGGCAACGCCCCGAAGACATGGCAACAATGTACCTCCCAGCCTTGGGGCATCACACAGTGCTTGTATTGTCGTTCGTCACCCAAGGCAGACGTATTTCCTGCCTGTTGTATTTAATTCATATATTGCACCTTCTCAATAGAACTTACATTAATTTCAAGATTGTGTTTCCTTCCCAACCTCCCAGGAACACCCCCAACACATGTCACAATGATATATATGTATGTATATATATATATATATATATATATATATATATATATATATATATATATATATATATATATATATATATATATATATATATATATATATGTATGTATATATATATATATATATATATATATATGTATGTATATATATAATATATGTACATATATATATATATATATACATACATATATATATATATATATATATATATATATATATATATATATATATATATATATATATATATATGTGTGTGTGTGTGTGTGTGTGTGTGTGGGTGTGGGTGTGGGTGTGCATATATAAATACATACATATATACATACATACAGTACATACTGTACATACATACATACATATCTATACACTCTCTCTGCGTGTGTTTATTTGTTTAAATCAAATGCCTCTGCCTATACAAGCAAATGGTTATTATAATAAAAACGAAGAGAAATACACACAAGAGTGTGTCATAGACGATTAGAAAATGTGTGGGAATGAAGTCAATGATAATTGTACGTTCATACTCAAGATTGCTTCAGTTGTAATAATACTGTAAATATGTTGAAGTCAAGATTTACTTTTCTATCAAGGAATCGTACAAAAATAGTGTTGTAATCTTGTACTGTGTAACACCATACATGTTTTAAACATATTTGATTTCTTAATATTACTGATATTTCACGTCAGAATTCAAGTTTCTAAAAGATTATGCACGAAAGAAAAGAGTTGAAGTTGGGGCATCTTCCAGTGAAAAAGATCTATAATAAGCTGGAATACAAAGACGAATTCATCAATTCTAACAATTTTAACAATACAATGAGAATAGCTCGTCCAAGCACCATATAATGAATTGTATGAATAGTGCGATTACTGTTTTCAGTGTGACAGTATTGATATGATCTAGAAACGTGAAAAAAAGATGTTTTCGTTATCAATCAAAGCTTGAACCAGTGTCAGATGTAAGATAAGTTATTATTACTATTATTATTATTATTATTATTATTATGAGTCGTAATCACTTCATGAGATCAAGACCCGGATAAACTCACCTGCAAACTATCCCGACGCTTATGAGGACCATGAGAATTCCCATGGCTACAAGGCCACATGCCAGGGGCATTGGTGGGGTATGGATGGGACGCATTCCACTCATGGGCCGAATTATGATGACGTGGTAGAACACGGAGCCCATGGTGATCATTAGAACACCGACGAAGAAACTGAAAAGTACGCAGTAGGCTCTTGAGGTCGGGGATTTGTGGTAGGTGAAGAGGCCTTTGTAACTCGTCTTGGTTTGACACACGACCTTGGTTGTGACCTTAGTCGAGTGCTGGCTTTTGGGGGACATTTTTGGGCTTCAGTGGTCCGCTGCTGTGACTGCAACTGAAAAGATTGAAAAGATGAATCAAACGTCTATAGTAGAAGGGTTGCTCTCTCTCTCTCTCTCTCTCTCTCTCTCTCTCTCTCTCTCTCTCTCTCTCTCTCTCTCTCTCTCTCTCTCTCTCTCTCTCTCTTTTGCTTTCCGGTATGATATTATGTAATGATATTTTGTCTTTATTTTCAATACACAAATCTTTATTTCTTATTCAAAATGAGTATCCATATCTTTCTTACTAAAGTCCCACTCGTGTTTTCTCGTAATTGGTTCTACTTCTGCATAACCGCACTAAAGAATTACTCATGCTTTTTTTTTTTTTAGTGAAAGTCACGTTCATTTAAATAATGTACAAGGGTTATTTCATATTAATAACATGCATGTACCAAATAAAACGGGTTTGATCAAAGGAAAAAAATAAATAAATAAGAAATGGTAACGTGCTTTCATTTTGTCGATATACTGTAACGCAAAGGGCTTTGAACTTGTACCTGAATGGAATCATGTTGGGGATTTTTATCGTTTAGAAAAATATGATACAAACACGGTTGCTAAATTCCTGGTAGGCTGCACAAAAATACTGTCTGCTGGTAGTTCTCTCTTTTTATGCATAAAGTGGAAAAAATGCAGATTAAAGAATAAGCAGCATTCGCAGGAAAACTGAGAATACTATATTGCAGAAGTGAATGGGATGAAAGACTACCATAACTGACTGAGCTCCAAGTTATTATCTAACCTTTCTGGCAACTATTAATATTCCTAGCGTATTTGCCCTTATCTACCTAATTTCATTTACATATTAAATTCAACCTAACTTAATTCGAACCATTCAAGGATCACGAATTGTACAGAATTATGAAAAATATATCGATTCCTTACTGGAGCCAAGTTGGCATAAATCTTTACTGAATTTATTTCCATATCTATATCACATATAATTGAAACAATTCGTGATCAATTTCTTTTATAAGTTGCTTGGTAAAATTCCTGAAGTTTCCGTCAGTCCCTTTCTTGCAATGATGTACATCAGCCCATACTAGCACAGAGCCAGCTTCATT
>NC_090739.1:66970455-66982955 GCF_036898095.1 Palaemon carinicauda
TGGTTGAATTGTTTTTACCTCATCTTACGCACATCTTGTAAACAGCTGAACATTGATCCTGCTTAAAAGCATATGAAACTGCGTGGGAATTTTCTGGTCACATTGTGAAGCTCCATAGTTTTTCACTGATAACCATTGTCACCTAAAGATGATTGATTAGGAATAGTCTGAAGGAAATACTAAATAATTCAATATAAAACGGTAGATAAGAAAACAACGTATTCCTAATTGTGAGTTTGGAAGATTGTTGACCTGTGTATTAAATCACCATTGATCATAGTTTCGTTATTCCTACAGACGATAAAAACATATCTCCTCTTTAAAGTGTTGTTATATAAGCAGACATGGTTTTCGGAATAAGGAATGTGAAAGAACTGGAAAAGATATAAAATAGATATTATTCTTGCATTCCCAGCTTCAGCTATATAGGGAAAATTTAATAAGAAATAGAAAAAAAAGCTAAGAAGGGTATGTATTTCTCCATTCAAAGAGATAAGTCTATAACATAATGCCAGTAAGAAAAAATGAGGACTTTTTAGAAACCTTTGCAAAATATACTGAATGGTTGGAACTAAAATCCTAAAGGTCATGCTACAAGATAAACGATTCCTTTATACAAATTTTCTTTTTTTTAATTATTCAATTTATTCTGGATGAACAGAAAATATAATCTTTATGGCGTTTAGAATGGCTTTCAGCTACAAAATGTTAACGGATTAGCTCTCTTTGACCTCCCCAAGACCATCGTCACAACCCCCCCTCCCCTCATCCAATACATCATCCTCGACAATCTGCAACAGAATTACCTTATAATCAGGTACAAGTTTATCTTTGGTGACAAGGAAGTGCCATTCTTGAGTCATAGCATCACTCATAAGGTCGTTCACATCCTCCCTGAGAAGGTATAGGCAGTACAGAAGTCCCATACGCCCTCGACCATTTAAACACTGCATGCGTTCTTGGACATGGTGAACTATTATCTCCTTTGACCAGGAACTAATTACAGTGTATTTGGCTGCTCTCACTTTCGCCATTCTTAAAGGGCACGTTCTTCGTCATTCGCAAAGGCCACAAACCCATTAGGCACGTCTTCACTTGACAGTCTGACGTCTGCTCCACAGGTCAATGCTAACATCTCTGCCATATTTGAATACAACTCTACTATTCAACACAGCCCTAGTAAACTGAATCACGTCGCTGACGCCCTTTCCAAAAACATGCTGGCAGCCGTCCACCTAGCAATGAATACCAAGGCCTTGGCAGAAGCCGAACGAAACTATTTGCAGGACATAGCCCTCGTTAACTCCAATGCCCTTCTCTTCTCTGGCGTCAGTACTGGTAGGCCATGCCTGTGGATACTTCCCTCCATGTGATCCATGGCCTCTCATACCCCTTGCACAGATCTACTGTTTAGCTACTGAAGTCAAAGTTCATATGGCATAACATTAGTAAAGATGACAAAGACTAAAGCTGCCCTTGTATTTCATGTTAAAATTCAAAAGTGATTCAACACACTGAGTTTGGTTTACCACCTTTCATCAACCTTAGTGTCATTTTGCTCGCAATCACGTTGTTGAGGATGGCCCCTACCCTTAAACACATCACAAGGTCACCAATACCTTTTCACAGTTTTTGATTACTCCATTTAGTGACTTGAACCTATCAACATGCAAGATGCCACATCTGTCTCAAGTACTGCTGTCTTTCTTTCCGGATGGATAGCAAGGTTCGGCACCCCAGAGCATATTACTTCTGGCAGGGATAACAATGGAGGACATCACTAGGTCATCTTCTCAGCATCACCCCACATCTGATTATCACTTACAATCCTGCAAAAAACAGAACGATGAAATATTTCGTCGTACCCACAAATTGGCTTTGATGCTCTGCCGCAACGACTAAAACTAGTTTCTATAACTTCCTTGGGTTCTCCTCAGACTGAGGGCCACACTCGATGAAACCATAGATGTCTCAGCGGGAGAAATGGTATATGGTAACCCATTGGTCATCCCTGTGATTTTTTTTTTCATTTTCTTTTTCGTTCACCACCTCCTCCAGTGATCTCCCGAGCTTACCCTTACGTTTTTGGAAAATGTACTCTTTGCTGTTGAAGACCCAAGCAAAACACCAAATACCAAAAGACCTACCCACTACAATACATATCTTCATACAAATCGATGCTTACATGCCACTGCTTGTGCCCCATATACAGGGCCAATCCTTGTCTTCCGTCATACTCCGAAAGCTTTCCTCCTCAACGTTCCTGGTATAGAGGATTGAACCGTCATGCACTGCATGTGGAGCAAGCAATGCACATTCAAAGAAAGAATTATGCCCGATCTTTATTTTCTTCTACACTGCAACTGCCATTGGAACCCACGTCAAAAAGCCGTTCAAGTAAAATGATAATTTCAAATCTATTATCATACTGTTATTATATTGTCTATTATTGACAGAAACATTGAATGTACAAATGCAATTGCCTCCCTTTAATGACCCCTTGGGGCCTATAAAAGTACCTGTGTTGTCTTTATATCAAGTTAGTTGTTCTGGAGCTGTCTTCGCATTAATTCCTCCTAACTCCCGCCATTCGTATGTTGTGAAATTGTAATTTTTCACTACAAACTTCGAGCCATCTCTCTCACTGGGTAAGGTTAGCGGCTAGTCTAATGCGACATACGATGCCTTGAAACCTAACATAAACCCCGTTGCAAATGTGGAATCGTGAGCTTTATTGGAGAAAGAAGTTAAACGTCTTGGATATCAGGGTGCAGGACAACAGAAACTACTTTATTAAAGAGAAAATTTGTTAATATTGAGTCCACACCTTGTCATAAAAAATGGCTCCGCTCCAAACTAAATCCAATCTTTGGAATGAGCAAATAAGCAACACAGTTCAGCCTTCGTTGGAGAACCTATAATGGCCCTTGAAGACTCGATGTCAATTCCATTGCATGAGTGGAGCAATAAGCTTCATCAAAGATGGGGAAGCTCTTAAGCTTTATGAAAAGTCATTCATGTACTTCAAAATTAATATTAAGATTTGCCATTTCCTAGAATCTTAAAGTTTATATTCATCAATTCTTGTTAATTAATTTTGAAATTTCCAAAAATGCAACTCAATCGTTCATCCAATATAGCCCTGACGAAATATGGTTTGAAACACGTGTCAACAAAAGATATTGATTAAATGGAAAACATAAATACAATTTTTTTCTTCTCCTGAAACATAATTGGAATTTAGTTTGCCAGAAGAGATGTCTGAATTCTGGACGCCATAAACACATTTTGTATTAATTGTATATGAATATTTATATATAAGTATATTTACTGACAGGTAATATACTGTATAATATATATATATATATATATATATATATATATATATATATATATATATATATATATATATATATATATATATATATATATATATATATATATATATATATATATATATATATATATATATATATATATATATATATATATATATATATATTATATATATATGTATATGTATATATATATATATATATATATATATATATATATATATATATATATATATATATATATATATATATATATAATATGATTAAAATGAATGACGGACCCTCAAATCTGCATAAGTATTATTCAATTTTAAGGAAACAAACTTTTATATAATAAAAGTTATGCATATACATGACGTAAAGAATACATTAATATATTCAATAATTGAAGCGTATAACAGCGTGATATATACAAATGTTCCCTTACAGAAAGTTGAAATTTAAAGCATTTAATTTATAAGGAAATAACT
This sequence comes from Palaemon carinicauda, assembly GCF_036898095.1. Lineage (NCBI taxonomy): Eukaryota > Metazoa > Arthropoda > Malacostraca > Decapoda > Palaemonidae > Palaemon > Palaemon carinicauda. The sequence continues at coordinate 66,974,261 of NC_090739.1, forward strand.
TGGAAGTTGAAAATATTAAACAAAGACTATCGGGCATATTTAAAACAAACGTTATTGCTTAGTAATTCTTTACTTTAGTTCACTTGAAAATTATCTAATAAAATTATTTTATAATATACTAATTTTATACTGAATTACACTAAAATAAGAAACTAGGTCTGTGCTAGTAATTCGTTTACCATACTGCGAGCAGATTACACGAAAATTGAAAACATCTACAGTATACTGAATAAAAGTCTTCGAATGCAGACCGGGTTTTATTCCGGGAAATTTCCCTCGTGAAGTTCAAAAGTGTCATCTGCAGCATCAAAACTATACACGCTGGAAGTTTAGAAAGAGGGGGTTTAACGTTTTGGCAAGAGTTACTGAATAGAATCTTTATCATGTGGCTTTTTTAATGCCTTTTAGATAAAAGAATAATATTTGACTGAAACTGTCCCCACCAAGTCCCCTTAAACTTTTTGAAATAGTGTAGGATGAATGCAATTGCAAATATGAGTTATTCTATAAAGTTGGTGTATTTCGGGAGTACACTCACTCTCTTTTAAAAAAAGTTTTATTGAAAGTAATTGCTGCCTCAGTGGCGTTAATTTTGTAATTAACTTTTTCTATTGTTCTCATTATCTTTCTTTCTTCATTACTAGATTCCGAAAGTAACTGGGAAAGGGACACATTTCATGAGAAAGGTAATGGTGACCATACCATTCATAATTCTTCTTTAATATATCAGTACACATTATAAAAGTACAGGTACTAAGTCCAAAATACGTCTTTGCCATAGACCACTTCCACAGTGGTTGTATTCATTAAGTAAAGTTCACTTAATGTACAAAAACAAACCCTCCCCCCACCCCCCCAAAAAAAAATCTACGGAATTTGACAATTTTTTAACATAAAGTGTTTTATGGTTGATAAGTAAATTAAGATGAAGCTTAAGACGCTACAACTGCCAAGGATAATGACTAAAATTATTCATTTATCATTTATTTTGAATTTATTTTGGGTATTTTAACATTCTTAATTCTCATTAATGACAGCAATGATCATACTGATGAACGTTGCATAGAATTTACAATACGTAAAAGGGCTAAATGCTCAAAGTATTCCTAAACAAGAAATGCTGAAAACGTTTGTATAAATTAACATGCAATAATATAGAAAATACTTGCATATTTATAGATGATTCATTTAGACAAGGGACCATGGAAAGCAAAAAATATTTTCATTTGGCCGTAACAAAGGAATACGTGACTGGAAATAGGAAATATATTTTTCCTTTGAATAGGAAATAAATCATTCGAAAGCGGAAGGGAGACTGTGATAGATCGTTCATATTGTTTGGGTTCAATTTATTTCAATATCGAAAGGATACGCTATTTTCACAGCCATTCTTATTTCGCTAGCAGACTAAAAACATATGCAGACATTCCGAAATCATTACACAGTTATTTATTTCTACTTATATTGTATATTTAGCTTTTTCTCCCCACTAGCACAAGATTTATAACATTTGCTAACTTCAACGGGGCAACAATTATTATTCTCTGTACTAATATTCCTTGTATTAGTATGCTCTAACTGTCAGGATTAGATGTATGTAAGATTGAATGGCTTAAGAAAAGTACAATTATGTAAACAAGTTCTATACGATATAATTATGTCGTGAAAATATCTTAATACAAACATGTATTTGATGAGTTATGATAATGATGAATATGAATCATGATACTAGGTGATGATAAGCTTATAATAGATATGAATAAGATAGATTGTATTTTGACGGTTCATTCATGATATAATTGACAAATACTTCTGGAACAACAAAGATTAAAATTTACAATACTCCAGTATTCAAGGAGCGCCCAGACAACTTAGGCGTTTTCATAATTATAATAAGTTAAATACTTATTGATAAAACAAAATAGTAATAACTTGCAACGTATTACAAACGTATATCTTAAAACGTGCGGTTTATACCACATCAAAAATTAAAAAATATCTTGCACCAATGTCGAGAAAAAATTATATGATTCAGTTCTCCCTGACTATATAGCTATATTACATTATAGAAAAATTCGCGAAGATGAAACATTAATTCAGAAGTCGTTAGACAGGGATTAATATTATATAAATAAAAAAAAAGGATCACGAAAAGTCTGAGATTAATGTGTTCCAGAAAATAAGATGCAGCTATATAGATGCTGTCGGAGCGATGATCTGGCAGTAATTCTAGTCTTATGGAAGCGTTTTAAACGTTATGGATGCGGTCTGAACAAAGATCTGGCAGTAATTTTAATTTTAAAAATGCGTTTTAAACGTTATAGATAGAGTCTGAGCAAAGATCTGGCAGTAATTTTAGTCTTAAAGATGCGTTTTAAACGTTATAGATGGAGTCTGAGCAAAGATCTGGCAGTAATTTTAGTCTAAATGAAGCATGTGAAACGTTTTGGATGCACTCTGAACTGAGATCTGGCTTTAATTTTAGTCTTATGGAAGCGTTTTAAATGTTATGGATACTGTCTGAGCAAAGATCCAATAGTAATTTCAGTCTTATGGAAGCGTTTTAAACATCATAGATGCTGTCTGAGAAAAGATCTGGCATTAATTTTAGTCTTATGGAAGCGTTTTAAACTTTTTAGCTGTTGTATGAGCAAAGATCTGGCAGTAATTTTAGTCTTTTAGAAGCTTTTTAAGCGTTATGGATGCTGTCTTAGCTAAGATCTGGCTGTAATTTTAGTCTTATGGAAGCGTTTTAAAAGTTATGGATTCTCTTTGAGCAAAGATCAGGCAGGAAGTTTAGTCTTTAGGAAGCGCTTTAAACGTTATAAAAGCTGTCTGAGCAAAGATCTGGTAGTAGATTAGGCTTATGAAAGCACATTAAACGTTATATATGCTGTCTGAGCAAAGATCTGGTAGTAAATTAGGCTTATGAAAGTGCTTTAAACGATATAGATGCTGTCTGAGCTAATATCTGGCAGTAATTTTAGTCTTATGAAAGCGTTTTAAACGTTATATATGTTGTCTGAGAAAAGATTTTGCAGTAAATTTAGTATTATGAAAGCGTTTTAAACGTTAGAGATGCTGTCTGAGCTAAGCTCTGGCTGTAAATTTAGCCATATGGAAACCTTTTAAACGTTATGGATTATATCTGAGCAAAGATCAGGCAGTAAGTTCAGTCTTTAGGAAGCGTTTTAAACATTATAGATGCTGTCTGAACAAAGATCTGACAGTAATGTCAGTCTTTTGGAAGCGTTTAAAATGTTTTAGATGCTCTATGAGCAAGGATCTGGCAGTAAATTTATTATTAGGAAGCGTTTTAAGCGTTATAGATGCTTTTTGAGCAAAGTCTGTCAGTAATTTTAGTCCTATGGAAGTGTACCAACCGTGTGTCAAACGATCGTACATAGTTCATTTTGTGCTTGTATCTTCGCTCTCCCCTCGCACTAAAAAGAACCTGAAAAATCATGTGTGCTTTTCTCCTCTGTAACAGTGTCAATATTTGAACATGAAAATTCTTGTTGCTTTGAGATTTTGTATATAAGGGAGAGTGTTCTTTAATAAACTAACTCAGTTGCCTTCATACTGCCTTTGAGTTCACAACCTTCTCTCGGCCCGTTACATTGGTGACCCCGGAAGTCGACTCGCTCCCACCACCTTCCACACCCACCCCCCTCGCCCCTCCATCGTTGGTACTATGGCGGACTCTACAGAAGTTGGCGCTGCGGCTGCTCCATTGAAACTTTCATCGTTCGCCAGCGGAGAGGCGTTTGCTTGGTTTCAGCGCGCAGAAGTCCAGTTTCGCCCCAAAGGCCTGACCCGCTCAACCAGCAAAGCAGATTATGTTTTCGCGGTGATACCCGAGGACACCTTCCCGGAAATATCCGACTGGCTTTGTGAACAAGGAGACACCCCAATAGCATATGACGCCCTCAAAACATACCTTCTGCAGCAGTACTCGCCGTCGCCAGCCGCTCGTATAGCAATGCTATTTTAGCTCTTGCAACAACCGTTGGGGGACCAAAGGGCTTCGCTTGCCCTCAGGGAAATGACCAGTATCGTTCGCCTTCAACCTGCCGCAGACAGCTCTCCTCGTGAGGTGAACCTACTTTGTGCCCTTTGGATACGCCGTTTACCCGGACCTATACGCGCTGCCATACCCGATGTCGATAGTTTACCCATAAAGGACTTGATGACCAAAGCCGACGCCCTTATGGTCAGCCACTTCAAGACCTCCATCAACGCCTCTACCCCTGACGAAGAGGATGTGTTTTCAACGTCAACGGAAGTTGACATGAATGCCGTAGGACATACACACCTACCCCGTGACGTGCCGAAGCAGCGACAAAGCCACCCACCACCCACCAATCGCTCGCGCCCCAACAAACGACTTCTACAGCCACTTGCTACCTCCTATCCGCCGCAGTTTTGCTACTACCACTTCAGATTCGGGGCATCCGCGAAGAAATGTGCCGAGGATTGTAAGTGGCCAAAAAACGTGTAAGTAGGCCATCACTCGTGGCGGTGGCCTCCCATGTTTCTAATCTTTTCTTTTTACATGATGCAGGAACGGGCGTGCGATTTTTGGTAGACACGGGTGCTTGTCGTTCTCTTTTGCCAAGGAAACTCTTCAAGACACGACGTAGTCTGTCTACATCTGCCGACGTTCGCTTGGTAGCTGCCAATGGATCTGCGATACCCACCTACGGTTACGAGAACCTCACATTATCGTTCGGAAACGGTAAATTCAATTGGAAGTTTCTCGTTGCTGACGTCACATTGCCAATCCTCGGTGCGGATTTCCTCTCTCATTTCCACCTTCTGGTCGATGTCGCCCACCGACGATTGGTCAACGCAGACTCGTACTTGTCGATTTCTCTTCAACCCGCCCCCTCTAACCTCGCTCTCCATGTTAGCGCACCCGCGGATGCCTACGCCCACCTCCTCACGTCGTACCCGGAAGTTTTCCGCCCAGAACTTCACCAAACTCCCACGGTTACTGCCAAGCACGGTATCTATCACCATATCAAGACGACGGGACCCCCAGTCTTCGCAAAATTCAGACGTCTGGCACCGGAACGATTGGCAGCCGCCAAACAGACGTTCGCCGAAGTGGAGGAAATGGGCCTTTGCCAAAAGGCCTCCAGCCCATGGTCGTCACCCTTACACATCGTTCTGAAGAAAGACGGCTCCCTTCGTCAGTGCGGGGATTACAGGTGCCTGAACATGCAAACAGAACCGGATCACTACCCCCTCCCAAACATCGCCGACGTGACCTCCTACCTGCACAAAGCAAAGGTTTTCTGTACGCTCGACTTCCTGAAGGGGTATTATCAGGGGCCTATGATCCCAGAAGACATCCCCAAGACTGCCATCACCACTCCGTTTGGTACATACACCTTCAATTACTCCTGTTTTGGCCTTCGTAATGCTGGGGCCACGTTTCAACGTCTCATGGATGGCATCTTAGGGGACCTCCCTTTTTGTGTATGTTATGTGGACGACATAATTGTGTTCTCTTCCTCAAAAGAGGAACACCTCCGTCACCTGCGCATCGTGCTCGACCGCCTGCAACAAAACAGCCTTGTAGTCCGGTACGACAAGTGTACCTTTGGCCCCAACGAAGTGTCGTTCTTAAGGTACCGCATCACTCCTGAAGGAGTCCATCCCCTCCCTGAGAAGGTAGCAGCCGTTCAGAACTTCCCCGCGCCCTCGACCGTCAAAGCTCTGCAGGAATTCTTGGGCATGATCAACTATTATCACCGTTTTCTGCCAGCCATTACCGCCACTCTTGCTCCTCTCTACGCCTCCCTCAAGGGCAAGCCAAAGGACCTGAAGTGGGGTCCCCTTCAAGAAGCAGCCTTCTGCAATGCAAAGAAGGCCCTATCAACTGCTGCGGCTCTCACTTTTCCTATCCCACATGCCCCTCTCCTTCTCTCCACCGATGCCAGCGACGTCACTATTGGCGCAGTACTCGAGCAGGTGGTCAACGGCTCGCCCCGCCCATTGGCCTTCTTCAGCAGAAAACTGTCCAAGGCAGAATCGGGTTAATCTACCTTCGATCAAGAATTGCTGGTGGTGCACTTGGCTGTCCGTCACTCTCGCCATTTCTTAGAAGGTACGCCCTTCGTCATTCGCACAGACCACATGCCTCTGGTGCACGCCTTTACTTGACATTCTGATGCCTGGTCCGCCCAGCAACGCCGACATCTCTCCGCCGTGGCTGAATACAATTGCACCTTCAATACGTCCCTGAGAAAATGAATCCCGTTGCTGATGCCCAGTCAAGAAACACGTTGGCTGCCGTTCAACTGGGATTGGATTACAACGCCCTGGCTGAAGCCCAACGACAGGATCCAGAGTATCAAGCTTGTAGGACATCTTGCACGTCCCTCCGTTGGGAAGACTTCCCCCTCGAAGACTTCAACACTACCCTTCTCTGTGACGTCAGTAATGGTAGACCGCGAACTTGGATTCGTGCTCCCATGCGCCGGCAGGTGTTTGATTTCATTCACGGCCTTTCACATCCCTCGGGCCGTTCTACTGCACAGCTGCTGAAGGCAAAGTTCATTTGGCACGGCATTTCTAAGGCTGCTAAGGATTGGGTCCCTGCACTTCTTGCCAAACTTCCAAAGTACATCGACACACGGATTCAGGAGTGGGCACCTTTCCTCAACCTCAGCGTCGTTTCGCACACATTCACGTCGACGTTGTAGGCCCCCTACCCACATCACAAGTACATCGTTACCTGTTTACCGTCATCGACCGCTCCACTCGTTGGCCTGAAGCCATTCCCATGGAAACTGCAACGTCCGCCTCATGTACATCTGCCTTACTCTCTGGATGGATTGCAAGATTTGGTATCCCTGAGCATATTACTTCCGACAGGGGAACCACTTTTTACCTATCAATTGTGGACATCATTAGCAAATCTCATGGGTATCACCCTACGTCGGACAACGGCCTACAACCCCGCTGCCAATGGAATGGCTGAGCGTTTTCATCGCACCCTTAAAGCAGCTTTGATGTCCCGCTGCAAGGAATCCAACTGATTTACTCAGCTTCCCTGGGTCCTCCTGGGACTAAGGACTACTCCTAAAGACGCCCTCGACGTCTCGGCAGCTGAAAGGGTGTATGGTGACCCGTTGGTCATCCCTGCCGAATTTTTTCCTTCTACAACATCCTCCGACAATCTCCAGCGCATACGTCACGTCGTGGGAAAATTTACTCCACACCGCCAGACTTACTAGCCCCCAGCGAAGCATCACATACCAACAGACTTGCACTCTGCAACGCACGTCTTCCTGCGCAAAGACACTAGCAAGCCACCGCTAACATCCCCTTACACGGGCCCTTTCCTTGTGATCCGCTGCAGTCCGAAAGCATTCCTACTAAACATTCGTGGCAAAGAAGACTGGGTCTCTATTGATCGTCTAAAACCCGCTTATCTTCTGCCAGATGACCCGCCTACAGTGTGCCTCTCTAGATCAGGGCGCCCTATTTAACATGTACAATATGTCATTTTTAGTGGGGGAGCCATGTAACAACCGTGTGTCACACGATCGTACATAGTTCATTTTGTGCTTGTATCTTCGCTCTCCCCTCGCACTAAAAAGAACCTGAAAAATTATGTCTGCTTTTCTCCTCTGTAACAGTGTTAATATTTGAACATGAAAATTCTTGTTGCTTTGAGATTTTGTATTTAAGGGAGAATGTTGTTCAATAAACTAACTCAGTTGCCTTCATACTGCCTTTGAGTTCACAACCTTCTCTCGGCCCATTACAGAAGCGTTGTAAACGTTATGGATGCTGTGTGAGCTAAGATCTGGCTGTAATTTTAGTCTTATGGAAGCTTTTGAAACGTTATAGATGCTGTCTGAGCAAAGGTCTGGCAGTAATTTTAGTCCTATGGAAACGTTGTAAACGTTATTGATTTTGTCTGAGCTAAGATCTGGCTTTAGTTTTTGTCGTATGTAAGCGTTTTATAGTTTCTGTCTGAGCAAAGATCTGGCAGTAATTTTGGTTGTATGGAAGCGTTTTGAACGTTATGGATGCCGTCTGAGCTAATATCTGGCTGTAATTTTAGTCGATGCGACCAAAATCCCCTTTGCATAATGAGCAAAAGCTGTTGTACACCAGATCCGTCACTTCACAAAATGAGCATACGGGAACTAGAAACGCGAAATATAATTCGAATCTTTCAACGCTTTACCTGATTATTCAGTTGTTGCTCATTTAATTTTCAAGGTGTATTTCTTGATTGCTAATTAAATTGCATTCTCACTGCCGTGAAATATTGCCATATTAACGAAATCCTTTTTATATTCGAGAAGATTTATCTATTCTAAGGAATACTTTGAATCAGGTTCTTCTAGTAAGGCTTGAGAATTGTAGTGATATTTCGATATCAAATACTAAATATTCCAGCAACGATTTGTTCATTCCCGTAAATTTTTTTTGCTAAAACAGGAAAATTGTATGTTATTATGAGAATACTTTAATATTGATTTATATACACACTCAAGAACCCTCATTAGTTATCTGCTTCACTGATTTATTCGATGTCGGCCTTCGACGTTCCTCACCTAAAGAAACCTTTGTTTTAGAATTTTAATTTAGAATTATTTGCATATAGATAATAGAATGAATTGCCATAAAAATTTAACCTTTGGAAATTTATTAAAGAAAAAATTACCTC